>NW_024466938.1:0-23581 GCF_017591425.1 Ochotona curzoniae
TGGCTTCATTGTGGGCTCTTATTTCAGGTAGTTCCAATAGTATATGTGGACACCGCGTAAGAAGAGCAGGTGTCACTAGAATTGCAGGAACAACAGTGGGGAATCCAGTCAAAGTGGAACCAGACCTATCTTTTGACTCTTTAATCCCACTTTCTGCCATTTTACCTGGGGAAATCATGCACCAAGATTGAACAAAGTGTTATGCCTTCCAGACTTGATTATAAGAGTAAAGCAAGTGTTAACATTTACCAATTATAATTTTTATATGTTATTAGTAAGCGACATTACAAATGAGTATCTACCAACATTGAAAATATGCCAAGCTTTTAACTGACAAGTGCAAATGACAAAGGAAAATGTACAGATATATGAGTATTTCTAAGACTACATGAACAGGGGGCAAAATGGAAGATGAGATCACAAAGTTTCTTGCTTTAACTGTTCCTTTTATAGTGAAAAGAAGTGTATACAAACATGAATATCACACACACACACTGCATCACTGCTTTGTGAGTGGAATCAGATGGAAGAGTGATAGGTGGATGCGTGGCTGGAGTGATGGAGTGATGGATGGATGGATGAATGGATGAATGGATGGATGGATGGGATGGATGAACAGCCCCAGACAGGAGAGAGTTCCTCCAAAAAACACATAGAGCCAGTTGTCCAGCAAGGCAGTAGCTTGGCAGACCGTACAAGATGTCTCAGTAAAAAGTTAATGATGGCATTTGGCGTCCCAGCAGCTGTGTCTGACCATCTGACCATGTCCTTTCTCCGTCAGGTCGATGCCCATGGCAACATTCTCCTCAGCACCCTGGAAATCAGGAATGAAACGGGTGGCTCAGAAGTGCTCACCAGCGTGAGCGATCCCAAAGCCACCATGTATTCCTATGACAGTGCCAGCATCCAGTACCGCAAGCCCCTGAGCAGCAGAGAGGGCTATGGGCGTGCCCTGGACCGGCATGGGGTGCCCAGCAAGGGGCGCATCCGCAGGCGAGCCTCTCAGCTCAAAGTCAAAATCCCGGACTTGACTGATGTGAATTCCATAGACAAGTGGTCCAGAATGTTTTTCCCCATCACCTTCTCTCTTTTTAACGTCGTTTATTGGCTTTACTATGTACACTAAGGTCTGTCTTAAGGGTTCGATTTAGACTTTCCTTTTCTCTTGTTTTTTTAACCCCACACAGGTTCCCAGCAGACATACTGCTGTACTTTTTGAGGTAAGCATTTCAGCCATCCAGTTGGTTTTAGGTCTTGCGTATCAATTTTATTACTGCATCATGTTTACTTCAGACAAAAAGAAAAAAAAATATTTTTTCAGCCTACCTTGGTCCAGGTTATCAGCTCTTTGAAGAGCTCTGTCAATTGCCATGTTTACAAATACAAAGAGAGATGTTAGGTAGATCATTAGCAGTTTTTCCTAGCCACCCTGGATTTTATTGATTTCTTTTTTAGATGAAAATAAAAAGAGGACCCCATCCACTTGCACTCCTTCCTGGTAAACTGTAACAATATCATGCTGCCAAAAATTATTTTAAAAAATCCACAATTTCCAGGATCTCAGAAGAAAAAACAAAGCCATTGACAAGTTGCAGATTTCCAGGAAGAAAAACAAAAGAAAAGGAGTCTAGACAAAGTATGAAGATTCCCCACCACCCTCCTGAAACCCCCAAGTCCCTAACTCCTCCACTCCATGAAAAAGGGACAGATCAGCAAGTGCAGGTTAAGGTGATGCAAACCCAACCTGCCATCTATGCCTCACCATTAGGCTAGTTGTTTGGGAAAATATTTGTTTCTCAGATTTCCTAGCAAATATTCAATTAACATTAGAATCCAACTTGGTAAATCTAGTAGTCATTGAGAACATTTTTCTTTTCCTCTTGAGAATCAGGAGTTTGGGGCAATGACCGTTTTTCCAATGGACCTGTTTAACTAAACAGTTCTGGATTCATTTCATCAGCCTGGAATTCCTTGATGCTGTGCTATGACACCTCACCATCCTGTTTCCATACCTCCTATCCCAGACAGTGATACTCCCAGAAGGGAGTGGAGAGAATGCTAAAGAAGAGTGAGGTGTGCAATTTTTGCTTGAAAAAATATATATACATTGCTCTTTCCACAGGGAAGGCAAGATTTATGTGCTGTGCAAAGGGTGCCTGGGCAGTGATGAGCACTGCCAAATCTTAAATCAAATAGTATATATTTCTTAGCCTTCCGGAGAACAGTTTCTAAGCCTCAGCCGGTACTTTGTGACTCAGAGTTCTGTATTCCAAACTATGGAAGTAACGCTTCAGCACAAACACACACATACCTGCATTGGTGTAGGTCTCATGGAGGTCACAGATCAAACAACAGTGACCAAGGCACAGGGCTTCCAGACTTGCACACCAGCCCTTTGAAGTATAGACCCCGTCTACACTTAGGAATCACTGTCATTACTGCTCTGCCTTATCTCTGCTCATGGATTACTTTTGGTGATGATTTGCTTGATCTTCAGTAGCAAGACATACAGTTCTAGACATGTTCAACCAGCCAGTTGGGATTCTTTTCATTCTGTGTACTTAAAAACCTCATGGGTTTTTTTTTTTTATTTATTTATTTTCAGACTTAGTATCCAACAATACTGTATGTTCATTTGTAAAACTGAGTTAATCCCTAAATTGTCCAACCAAAGATTGAGGTGACTGGGCACCTGATCCATGGGTGTGAAATCAGGATTAAGTTACTGGGCTGATTACATCACTGAGGCTTTCTGCCTAAAGCTGTTAGAAGGTCCCAAGCCTATAACAGCGTCAGCTGTTAGAACATGCAGATGTACGTGGAAAGATCAAGCTGAGTTCCTACTGATGAGCTCAAGGAGAGAAAGTTATGAGATATCTGTTTGGTAAGCAACAGGAAAAGTGAATCCCAAAACAAACAGTTACGGCTGAAGACAAAATATATTCTTAAGAACATAAAAACTGTGCTTTCACTAGAACAATGATATCAATGGTTTCAAGAGAAACTAGTAAAGATGTGGGGACTAAATTTCCATTTAGGATTTTAGTGTTCTACCATACTTCCTGGGTCAGAAAACGCCCATTCTCCAGACAGGTACTCATCTGTTTTGAAATGGTTCAGCCCCTTGACACAGTGACATGTTTTCCCATCACAAAATGCCCCAAGTTTAGTGCAAGATGGTCATCTTGGTGATTGCAAGGTTAGTATTATTAGTGACCACCCAGGAACCACCATGCCATTGTATATTATAAATGAGGAAGGAAATGTTTTGGCTGATGTTGAACAGAAATGCATCATTCTGGTGTCCAAGCTCTTTTTAAAAGATTTCACTTTAGAAAGAAGTGTTTTTGATCTAGGTTCCTTAACAAAACAATTTCTCATTATCTGTTCAGATCATTCTTTCAAGGAAAAAAAAAAGGTCATTTGTATTTTTTTAACCTTGCCTTTGAAAATTTAAATATTTTTGGCTGTGAAGCATCTTCTGAGAGAAAAAGTGTATTTTAACTTCTAGTACCTAAACCTGTACAAAAATCTGAAGTTTTTAAATTCAGCAGACCAAAACGGAATCCCCACATGCCCTTCTGGGCAGTGCAGAGGTCACAGCCATAACTGTGCAAACCCTGTCAATTAGCTGTGATTTGTAGACACAATGGCAGCCAGAAAAATGAAACTGTTTCCACATTCCACTTGATAAATTTTTCACACTTCTTTCTTCTGAATATCGCCCAGCCAAATTTCTTCTACTTTGTGCCTCCTTCTGGCCTACTTCTCCCTTTCTAGCCTCAACAATCAGGGGGAAAAAAATCTTTCCTTCTCTGGCTGTCTCCCCTGTCTTGCCCCAAACGATTTACATATGACATAAAAATTGTTAAACGTTCTTAAGTGCCCTCAAACTGGCCTTTCTTCTTGAAAGATTCAACGTGTTACATTGTAAATGGATTGTTATTGAACTGTTATTGGGGTTCCTTTCTTTTTGCCATGAAAATAGCCATAATTCTTGCATTCCTCCAATGGTAGCAGAGGCTGAAAACCGCACAGACTCACTCTGTTATGCCACAGTCATGTTCAAAGA
The DNA here is from genome assembly GCF_017591425.1 of Ochotona curzoniae. NCBI lineage: Eukaryota > Metazoa > Chordata > Mammalia > Lagomorpha > Ochotonidae > Ochotona > Ochotona curzoniae. Next base: position 4,073 of record NW_024466938.1, read on the forward strand.
ACCCTATTTTCCTACACTGTGACATAAACTGTGCTAAAACATAACCTGTACACACCCAGTAGAACTCTTCCCACTTGATCTTAGCCAAAAGGCCAAGAAACAATCCAGTGGAATTCTCATCTTTCACTCGACTATGATGACTGCACAGTTATTCCTTCCATTCATGTTCTTTGGCTTAAAAATACAGGGGGTAGCTTGTACGCTGTACTTACTAGCAAAGACCTGGGTAAAGGATGTTTTTGGCATGAATTACCCAGGTTCATTGCTTCCATCCTCGATGTTGCCAAATAGAAAGACTGGTTTGTCATGTTGGTAATCTGCTGATTGGCGGCTGTGTGTTTCCATTCATGCTTTTGTGACTGGGCATCACAATCAATGAAAGAGCTCCAAAACACAAGGAGAAAAATGCAGCACAGAGAATAAACTTTAGTTTAAGGGTCCAGCTATAGATTGCTTTAAAAAAATAAAACATTATGTGCAATAGTAGAAACATTGACTAAATTTCATATTTCTAAAATAGACAACTCTTTTCTAAATATTCATTTAATAATAAAGAGCTCAATTATAATTTTCCAACTTAAAAACAAAGATATATGTAAAGTGCTTCTAGAAAGAAATTATCTCCAAGATTTCTTATTTGGACAATTACGAGCTTACCAAATTTGGTACAGCTTTCCGAAGGGTGGTGTGCCACCATGCTTCACTCCCCACCCCCCTAATCACCCCAAGTAAAGTAAACTCGTACATCCCTGGCGGGAAGGAAAAGAAACATGCAAACATTTGCTCACACTGGTTCAATCAGCAGTTACTGGGATGTGAAGGACAGAAAAACAAACAAAAAATGTCTGTTTCCTGAAAGCAAGCAGCACATTTTGTTAACAGAATGTAGAATATCGTGTAAACTTCCTTGTAAATTCTGTACATAGTTCACCAAGTTGTTCTCTGTTGTGTGGTGGTCCTCAGCTTTGGGTGGACGTTCAAAAACTCTGAGCATTGTAAATAATGTAAGCTTTTTTTTTTTTTTGTAAGCACTGGCTTTAATTAATGAAGTGAAGTGACTAGTGATTTGGACCCAAACCAGAATCTTTTTAGCTCTTGCTTTTTCTGCTATCTTGTGTGTGCAGTTGTGTAATTCTGCTACCAGCCTTAGTCTGGTACCTGTAATCACTGCCTCATGCTCCTACCCCACAGAAGAGACAGCAGCTGCTGCTGCAAAGGCTGGACGTCTAAGGGGTTCAGGAACAGCACACCAGCAGAAACAAGAACTGTAGCAAGCTGCTTCTTGAGCTGTGTTAGGAAAAGTGGATGTGCTTTTTATCACTCATTGTGATTTTTCATGTAATTGATATAATTCTATTCAGAGGGTCAGGAATGAAAGAGACACTCAAAATCCACAAGTAATCCAAAGTTCATTTGCACCAGGAACTTTAGCTTCTATCTTCTTCCCTTCCACATTGCTTCCCAGAACTGCTAATGAGAATAGAGGTGAATAGGAGGTTTAGGGTTAGTCAGGGTAAATAGTCAGATGCCCAAATAATAGGAAGGAGTGAAGGAAGATGCAGCAAGCACTCCACATCACCAGCTGACTGATTTATTCCCAAAGAGAAATAGAAATAGATTCATTGGAAATTAGATATTTTTCAACTAGACATGGAGGTATGTGTTATACTTGCTAGTTAGAGAGCTTAGCAATTATGTTTTCGTATACATTTCTCCAAAATGTTGGTATCCTTGAAAAAGTATTCAGAATGGTGGAATATGATGCCTCAAGTAGTGTTTCTATGCTGTCCATGGAAATTCCATGTGTGTCTTTTCTGTCCCAGAGAGAGGGAGGGTGTCCATGGAAATGCAGAATATCCAAGCAATGAAAAATATAGATTGGCCACTTGGTGATGCTTGGGAGGGAACAATGTCTTTCTTGGAGCAAGAATTTTACAAAATAGGACTCTTATTACCAATGTCTTAAGTGCCATGAGAGTATAATGTAGGAAAGCATCAATGTGAGATGTCTTGTTCCCAAAGCATAACAACAAAGTTCACCATCACTTGAATGAGAAAAATACCTTTCTGAACTAATCAATACAGTCCACTGCTTGGTCTAGAATGTATTGTGCTTTTCCTAAAGTTCCTTTTTTTTAAGGTAATCAAATCAATTAAGCTAATAGAAAACATAATTGATGGAGGCTGCAGTTTCACAGACAAGAGTTTGAAATGAAATCCTCTTTAGTAACAGCATTCCGGATTAGAACATAGTATGTCCATAGAAGGCCAGGGTTCAAGAACTTATTTACTTTGTTGAGAACAATAATTTCCTGTTCAACTGGAAGAGGCCTAAAAGTTGTTTTGGGTTTGATTTTGGGGTTTGACTAAAAAGTCCTTGATATGTCAAGGTTTGTAGAACCACTGGTGATTGATGCTGCATGCCTGGTGTATCCTGGAGCAAGCAGCACTCATCAAAAAGGCCCCAGCTGAAATTCAGATGGGGAATACAAGTTCCAATTCTGGACCAATTGAAGAAGAAATTCACACTTCTGGCATTCTATCTACATTTTCTCTCCTGCAGACAATTGAAAATAAATCCATGAAAATAATAAAGAGAAGCCAAATAACATTATTTGCTTACCTTGTGTATACAGGGTTGCAGATGCACTAGCTTGAAACATTCCCGTTTGAAAAACCAAACAATGAACAAAAGCAATTAGTATTGTTTCTCAGTCTCTACTTACTCCCCAGGTTTTATTATAAGGCAAATAGGGAAAGCGAGAGACTTGCCATGATAACTATTAACAATGTTAAGTATATGCTGTTTGCAAATTTGGATCCTGGAAACTTGTCTGTCCTGTCTCCATACTTCCCAGTAATGCAGATAATCCTGCCCTATGGTAAGCCATTGGAGCTGATTCTTCCATCTTCCCTCTCTCTAAGCTATTTGTTCCATGAGTAGCTGAACTCTTTGACTTCTTTGGACTTACCTCACATATCTTCAATTTAATTCACAAAAGCAAGAAATTTTAATAATTTTCCAAAGCTGCAGTTCTGTTGTTATAAAAATGGCCTGGACAGATAATTATCAAATCCTATAGACTTCTCTGAATGGCCCTTGGTTAATTTTCTCTTTTTTTAATCCCTTCTTTAAAGTAAATAAGCTCACATTTTCCATACTATTTCAACATAAAATGTCAATACAAACCATTAGTTCAAATATATAGAAAACACCATTCTATCTACCAGAGCTGGAAAATGAGGCCCATCTCCTTCTATTGTAGTTGTAATATGGTGGACTCACATTGCACAAATTTATCAGAATTACCTATTCATGTCCTACTTTGGTGTCAATTATACACCATTTTAAATTTTATTCTTCCTGGCAAATCTTATCATAAGTAGCACAACGGATTACAAACGATGCTTCAGGAATTTGACCCACTTCATTTCTTTTGTATCTTGTTTCTATTGCAAATTTCTGTTTCTATTTATCACCCTACCCACTCACATTTAGATTTCTACAATATATATTGGATATGGGTCATAACGGATAGTTCACAATGCAAATTGTCTATTTGCCCCCAAATATGTGTAACACCTGTTTCTTCCAGAAAACATTTCCACAGCTCTAAAGAACACAGAATTCTAACAAGGCACAGCCTAATTTTGAAAAGTCAACAATACCTGAGCTACATGGGGAGGAGAGGGAAATTATTATAATAAAAATGCAGTGAAATTAGCATTGAGGCTTGGCTTCTAAATCCTCTCCCTTATATAGATATGTGACTTGGGACATGTCACTGAATGACTTCCAAGTTCTCTTCCAGAACTAAATTTCAAAGTCAATGTTAGAGAGGTCTGTTTGCATGAGAAATTAGCAGGAAGACACAGGAGGTATCATATTCTTCAAATTTTTTTAAGAATCCTCAAAGTGTGCTGTTGAGAAAAAGCCATCTGGTGTCAAGTATATTGAATTCAACATGTATTCACAGTCTTTTAAAATGTGAGGAATAGTCAGGTTTACAAGAATGTTTACAAGAAATATCTCACTATTTTATTAACATTCTATAAGATCATATTTGTAAAAGTTCATGAAAATGGAATTAAAACACATATTTATGACAGTGTACATAATTTTAAAATCCAAATGTAGCTTTCCTATGGATTTTCTAAAGAAACCCCTCCCCAGCCCTGAGCACCAGTCAGTGTGATCTGGTTTTTACTATTTTAGATCCCTGGAAGCTATAGACATCCTTAAATCATCCTCTAAAATTGTCAGGATGAAGCCATGACACACCGCGTCAGGGTGGAAAAGCCAGCTTTGAGACTTCATCTCAGTCCAAAAACTGCTACATGCCCTCTCCAGCCATGAAAACGGAACACATAGGTGACTGGACTGAACTCTCAGGTGAGAAGCAGCTTCTCCTCCAATCAGAAGAATCCACATAGCATCCTTGTAGCTACGACCCCTTCTGCTCTCTCTGTCCGATTCCCTTCATCTTCCTCACATCCCGACTGAACTTTGCAAATGTGCCAGATTTTTAGGTACAACCATGCCAAAAATGAACGTTTCTTTATTAAACTGCGAGTAGCATGACTAGCTCTTAGTATTCTTCAAATACGCTCCCCATTGCATTCTTTGAACATGCTCCTCAGTAGGACGACTACAACCAGATGTTCCTTAACTAATTTTTTTCCTTTCTTCTAAATATCCCTTTAAATTGTAGACTCTCATGAATCCCTTGACAACCTACTGATAATTCAAAGGTGTTGGGATAGTGCCAAGCTTCCATTACTGGCTTTCAATGAATGGAACAGTCCCTTCTTTGTAAAGATGGTTCAGTATGCTGCCCCTCAGCTTCAAGCATCTTATAAAGACTACTGTTCTAAACGCTCCTCTGCAGGTGCACTCATTGCTCCTCTTCAAACAGTGAGTTGTTTTTTGTTTTGTTTGTTTTTTTATTCTAGAGCCCCATCCTTTTTGTCTGAATGGCTTCATATTTAATGTTATGTTGTTGAGGACACACAGCCCCTTTCAGAAGCCAAATGAGTCTTTCTGAATACTGGTGACAGGCAACATTCCTAACTGTTTAAATTCTGGTAAATGTGAAAGAATTGATTAATAACGTGTGTATCAGTTAATATCCACTCAGATTCAGTAACAAAATATGCAGCTAGAAGTAAGTTCTATAATACAAAATGTTATGTCATCACACAAATCCACAAGAAGGGTAAGATCCCTGTAGAAGCAGTTATTCCCTCTTCTGCACTTCTTGTATTCCCATCATGAGAAGAGGAAATAGAGAGAAATCCTGCCTGTGACCTTCTTATAAGAAAAAGAAAATCAACATGTTAGCTGCCCACTTCCCCTGTGCCTGGCAGGTTTTGGAATATGCATTATCATTCAGCCAATCACCCACAGGAGATTGCCCTACAATATTGAGGATACCACCATCACCACCATCGCTGCCACCACAGAGCTGCTCAAGTTGTAAACAAATTGACAACAAGGAGGAAAATTCTCTTGGGTAGAAGTCAACCAGTGACTGTCACACAATAAAGTGTCAGAAAACACTGTCTCACATGTGACTTCATGATTTCATCACTGTAAAGTTAGGGTAACAATTCCATTACTTGTAAATAGAGTCTGGAATAAGTTAAATAACAGCCAAAATCCAGTAGTTAGTTGCTAATTGAGTTAATGGTCAATCCTTGCTTTTCTTGGCTTCAAAGTCAAAACTTTTTTTTTTTGCTTACTCCACTGCCTGTATTGAGACCTTTTAAAATCTCGGACCCATATTTAAGAGTCAAGAATGAGTTAGAGTAGAAGACATAAGACGAGTTCCCATTCCCAAAAGTCAGATACCATAGTTGGTGGATGCTCTGTTTCTAATTTTGATTTCTGTTTTTCCCTTTTGCTTCACCCTCTCCCATGATCCTTGACAGAAAATCCTTTTGCTATTCTCTTGAGGAAAAGTATAGACAGAAAGTTTGCATGACAACAGAATAGCCTGAAATGTGCCCATTCTTTTTTAATAACATTTTTATTAGAACATATGACCCACTTAGCCAGAGACAGTCTCAGTAAATTGTTAAGCATTCCCTCACTCTCAAAATGGCCACCTAAATAAATTATATAGCCACTCTGATTGTGGGATCTCAGCAATATAAAGAATATGGAACAAATCATTAATTATAATGTTCATGTGTTGAACAAAATTTACCTTGGTTCATGTAAACCACTTATTGCTAAGATTGACCACTGCCTTCTTCACTACCCGTGCTTACCTTTTCATTTATCTCCCAATCCGAGAGTGTCTCACTATCCCTAAGTACACCCATTGCTATTCTTGAAATGTGATCCTTTAGATTCACCAACTACCCAGTCTTTCTTTTTCCTAACTCAGCCAGGTAGCAGCTGATGGATTATGAGTGGTTTCCAAAAGCCACCACATAACACTCCTGCCTTCCGGTCATTCCCCTTCTCATTTATTTCCAATAGTTTTGTGAATATTCTGCCTCTCTACAAAAAAGTACAAGATACTTAAGAGTAAATGCTCCATTTTCTAATCATTTTGTATTATTCAAAGCACCTATTATTCTGTCCACGGAAAAGTCTATAAATGCAGATAAAATGACCTACAATAGTAAATGTGACAAAACATATTTGCGTAATAGGCAGTATCTTGGAGCTCTGGACAATGCAGTGTGGGACAGGTGGCTCCTACACTCATCTTCGTGTCAAACCCACAGCCTACTCCCACACCTCCTGAATGAATAGCAAAGGTAGTCAAAGTTACAGTGAATTCAGGTTGGGGTCATTGAAATTATCTCCCCTGTGTATGATTAAATAGGCTGAGTCCTGATATATTCTCATTCTAGATTCAACCAGTTCTAGCAAAATCTGACTTTCCATACTAATTGCTGCTAATTTTCCTTTATGAAAAAATGAGATTTTCCATTTATGTTTTTATCCCCCCCCCAGACACACACATATACATGTTTGCCTTATTTAATACCTTTTGGCCTAGGTTCTATTAGGTTTTATTCTTGAAGCTGGGACTGCTGAGCATCATTGGTGGAACACTCCAATGAAAACTCTAAGAGAATTTTCCCAGAAGGTATTGTATCCCAAAATTTTTGCCCAGACTATCTAGGACTATCTAGGAGAGACAGACGGTTCTTGACATTCATCACTGCTTCTCAAGCCTGAGAAAATAGATGTACAGGGAAATGTCTCTTCTGTCCTTCTCCCCTTCTGTTATAAACATTCCTATTCTCCCATTAGATAGAGTAGTTACTTATTTAAACACAGAGATATATAATTTGCAAGCCTTACCTCAGAGTGGCAACCAGCCACCCCAGTTTTACCAGATAACATATTTTTCTACTTAAATTCCCCAATACATCGAATTGCAGTCTATCTGCATTTTCTTTTATATCCACTCATTGTCAATAGGTTTCCTACATCTTTTTGAAATACTCACTGGATAAAGCTTGAAATACATTATATTTTGCAACAATACTCCTAAGAAAATCTTAGGAAAGCCCCTTTATTATTCTCGCTACAATGTCATGGAAAGCAGATTTATATATCCCAGTGATCTTTCATCTTCAGAATGTCCATTGCTCTTGAAATAAGGCAGTGCTCATGATTCTACACACACGTATTTATTGAGTAAGTTGCTCAACTCTTTACTTCAAAGAGACTCATTAACCCTCTTGTTAAAATCTAATTTAGGCTTTTGGAAATTCCAAATGATATGGCTGTTTACTAGGACCAAAAACTTTTTGATATTTCTATTTTTGACCACCAGGCAACATTTTGTGTCATTATGATGGAAACCTAACAATTAATGTGGGAATAATGTCATTGTGTCATTGAAAATGTTAGTGGAAATAAAATTGAGAAGTATAGCATCATACCATTTAAAAACAAAATTGTTTTTTGAGAGAACAGAATTTGAGCTGACGGTGGCTAGCTTGCAAAGCTCTCCTGGCTGTCTTATCACCTACTAATTATTTCAGTACTCTTGACTTTACTCAAGGGCACTGATTCTGAAACAAAGACCTTCATGTGGTGATGGAGGAGGCTTGGAAGACAGGACTCATTAAGCAAAAAACAAACGAACAAACAAACAAACCAGAAAACTACTGTCCTGCCAGCAATGGAACACCCTTTTGGCTTCGTTTCACTAAAACTTTGTTGAATCCAAAAATTGAGTAAACTTTCCAAACCAGTCTCCTGCTGTTGTAGTTCATAATGTCCTGTACTTTCAGGGTGTGGCTTTCAAAGCAGGTGCTACCTATAAACAGAAAGAAATGCATACCTTCTGTTGCCTCTCAAAAATCATTATGCTAGACCCACCTAATACATTAAGAGGTGTTGAATGTGTTCTTCCTTGTATATTTGCATCTCCACCCACTTTCTATCTGTCCTATCAAATGTGATTGGGTTAATTCATATTCTGATTAGTATTGCAAAGTTATTGTAAATAAGAATCCCATTCTCTTTACTTTTCAGAAAGCAGAACTCCTTTCATTGCAGAGAAAAACTAATTACAATATTTTAATGATCTTTTGACATAAGAATTTGCTTTCTTACATAAGCAGGTAATACTTTTGTATACTGACCAGACCATGAAAGAAGCCTAATGGCAAGAGTGAATATTTCCGCAAACCTGTAGAAATTCTAATGAAATGAGACAGGTTTAGCAAGAAAGGAAAAAAGTGTATCCAAACTTTTATAATTCAAGTTTTCTATTTTGTACTAAAATATGCTGCATTTTCTGACTGAAATAGCTGTCCTGTCTGATGGATACTTGTGACTTTTCTGTAGTTGCGCTCTACATTTGAAATCAAACTTTCATACTGCGTGTGCATGTTTGTATCCTTTCTGTTGTGGATTTGAGTAAAATATTCTCATCATTTCATTAACTGTCTTTTACGTGCTCAATGTATGTGACTTTTTGCCTTCATTATCCCCAAAGCTCTCTGTAGACAAAATCCATGAAGCCTGTAGACCGTGCTCTACACACACGAAAGACAAATTCAATGTCCCTCTAAACAGAGAATCAGTTCATCAGAAACTGTGCAGTGGCCTCTGATTTCTGACCCATCTGCCCTTCATGGTCCTTTATTCCCAATCCTAACCATTCACGGAGTCATTGTGTATTCTTGTAAGATGCAAAACCAATGTACTCGCAATCAGGTATGGACACAAGAAATCTTGTGCTCTTGATTTCAGGACCCTTAGAGACCCTTACAGTCACACAACTGGACTTCTCTCAATATTTTTGTTAAGAGTATGGCTCGGCTATCAAATAAGTTGCTGTTTTCATTGCTTTGGTACTTCAAGATTTTAAATGTTACAGCAAATGAAAGAAATAGCTGAAAGGCTGGTGTCAAAACTGTCAGCTGTACTTTCAAAGTCCTTGTGCAGCTTCTGACATGGAGTTTATTGCTGTAAATATGTATAATCTGTGTTAGCTTGTTTATTCTGAAAACACAAATAAAACATTTTTTATTAAAAAAAAAAGCCTACATATAAAAGCTTACTTTGTACTATGTTGAAAACATGCAAGATTACAGACATATCTTTTTATAATCCTTAAAAATGTTTAGAATTGTGAATCTGCCATTTGAGAGCTTTTATTGTAAAATTTAATACAAAGTCAAATCCCTCTATTTGGAAGAAATTCTCAGCAGGATTATCCACAAGTTGTTTTTAAAAAAATACCAGCACTTTTTCAGGACCGTGTTTCTGTATCACTTTGATTTGAAAATCTATATATTCTTTAAGATAACATGCCTTACAAATATTTGAACATATGGAGTACTTATGTATTAGGAGAAGAAGGAATGAACAGTCTCCTTATATTCAAAAAATGATTCATAAAATTGAATCCAGTCATTTATGAAGTGCATTATGCCAAATTTCTTTTAAAATCTCCACTGTATATATAAATACTAGAGGTGACCTATTTGTCAGACTTTCCTTAGTTGAAGAACCCCCAATTTCAAACTCATTCCTTCCCTTCAGAAAGAATGTGTTGGCAATAAAACACTGAACAGACTAAAGGTGTGAATTTCATTTATCCATTCACTGCTGCTCAGTGAACCAGCTTTTCCAAAAGCCTACGTGTCAATTTAGGGATGACTTTCAGCAAACAAAATAAGTGGTAATCACCCTTGTACCAGCTGAGTCTACACTTGCAGCTATTTTGGAAGCATCCCACACCAGCTCTTATTTCCAGAAAACCAGAGTATACAGTGAAATAGCCATATTGTTTAAATTTGGGAAGGAATAAACATCTATGTAGCATTCTCAGGATTTCCTATGCTGATAAAAATGCTTAAGTGAAATGGGTGCACAGCATCTCAAATAAGGGAAAGGATGAGTTTGTTAACTCAGCAACCATTTGATAGCAGCCCTGCAAAAGCAGTGGGGAAAGCCAAATCTTCCCCACTCAGAGAAAAATGACAATATAGAGACAAGAGCAGTAAGGAGAGCAGTGCAAACATTCACATCAACATCTTTGCAACACATATAAGCAGTGTGAAAATCTCTAGACAGAAGTGCATGCCAGGTTTGTCACAACAAGCAAGAGGCCGCTCCTCTAGACATCAGTGAAAGTATGTGTTGGGGGAGTGTATTTGGGCTATCACTGGTATCCAATTTATTCCACATTTGAGTTCATGGCATCCTTTCTTTTAACTATTTGTTGTGTTCAGAAAAGATTTCAACATGGATCCTATAACTTTCAACAGTCTACAATTACCAAGTTAAACTTCTAACATGGGGGATAATCCTTGCTAATTTGAGTTAGACAATAATTTCTTCTATTTAACATCAAAGGCATGATCCACTAAAGAACTAAGCAACCAACATCAAGATATGTCACCTCAGCTCTTCGAGAACCACAGGTAACAGACCTAAAACACAAGTCATAAACAGGAAGAACATACTTGCAAAATCTATTTAGTAAAATGTGTATCCAAAATACACAAAGAACACTACAAACTACAATAAGAAAACAATTTTTAAAGTAAACAAAAATGCTAAAAAGACCTTGGCAAAGAAGATGTACAGATAGAAGATATGCACACCAAAAAAATGCTCAACACTGGATATTGCTGTGGAGTAGAATATTAACACAGAATAGCAATACCCGTCAAATGACTCCTAACTAACCCAAACCCAGAACACACCAAAGGCTGCTGAGCACGCAGAGCAGCAACGTGTCTAAACCTGCAAAGCGACGTGACAGCAGGATGGATTCCTCTTTCCCTCCCCTGCCTCTGAGATACCAGGTCAGCAGTAGATAGACCTATTCCTTTAGTAAATAATCCAGAAACCCGGGCCCGGCGCGGTGGCGCAAGTGGTTAAAGGTCCTCGCCTTGCACGCCCGGGATCCCATATGGGCGCCGGTTCTAATCCCGGCAGCTCCGCTTCCTTTCCAGCTCCCTGCCTGTGGCCCGGGAAAGCAGTCGAGGACGGCCCAAAGCTTTGGGACCCTGCACTCGCGTGGGAGACCTGGAAGAGGCTCCTGGCTTCGGATCGGCATAATATCGGCCCGTTGCACTCACTTGGGGAGTGAATCATCGGACGGAAGATCTTCCTCTCTGTCTCTCCTCTCTCTGTATATCCGCCTTTCCAATCAAAAAATAATAAAAATAAATCTTTAAAAAAAAAATAAAAAAAAAAAATAATCCAGAAACCAATAAAGAGACATTTGCATTAACCAACTGCCTCTCCAGTGGGAAAACCTATGGCACTCACTGGTCGGCTTCCAACCCAGCTCACCAAGGAGCCAGGATGGGGAGATAGCCAACTCCAGCTTCCCCCAGGGAAAGGAAAGAGCTGGAGCATGAATCGAACATTTTGATCTTCCAGTGTGTTGTTCAAGTGATAGGTTGTTGTCTCAGTGTACTGAGAAGATGCGGCATACACTAGAAGCATGGTACTGTCTGCTTTAGTTCTAGGGTGCCTGCAGAACACAGAGGCTGCTATGGCTCCAGTCTGTCTTTCAGGAGTATAGAAGTAGAGAATGTGTCTGATGTTTAAGGCTCAAGGAGTTCCCTGGCTTGGAACATGGGCATGACCTAGAATATTCTAGAAGTCTAGGAGTTGCTGAAAACAAAAGTGTAATGGTTTGTTACAGCTCCAGAAACTCTGCAGTGCCACAAACTGAGAGAATAGATTATGAGCTCCTGATCTGAGACTCAAAAATCCATCTACTTGGGAAGTTACTGAAGATAACCTACAGAAAGAGGCAAGAGATAAAAAATGATGAAAAGGGTAATTCACTGGGGGGAAAAAAAAACAATTCAAGATAGACATGCATGCTCCATCAGACTACGCAACTGTATGGAGCAAACATTGACAAAACTGATAGAAAACACCACTCCCCTCCTCATGTACTGACAGAAAATGCTGATTTCCTTCCAAAGGGAGTCCTACGGAACAGGGGAGTGGTTACTTCAGAGTGCAGGAATCTGACACATACTGACTCCACCAAGTAATCAAGATCAATGTCAAATCATAGACCGTATTAATGACATGTATCAATAACAGCAGGCAAAGTAGTACTTTAACCTTTATGAGCTTCCCCTCTAAAACTTGTAACTCCAGTCCAATGAGAAAAACAGGACGTGTGAAAAATATCTCACCTCCACTCTTTAAATAAAACCCATAGTACCAGAAAGGGAAGTCTGGAGAATGATCACAGCAAAGGGAACCTGAAGGCACCTAACTAAATGTGATATGGCAACTAGGATGCAATCTTGAACGAGGAAAAGGATATTAGGTAAAAACTCAGGTTGAGTAAATGATGAGATTTCATAAACACTGCATTATTCTTTGCAAAAAAAGATGTCGTAGTAATGTGTCACTAAAAGGAAAAATGATGTGAGGTATTTTAATCTATTTTTTGCAAATCTAAAATAGTTCTTTAAAAAGTAAGATTTATGGGGTGTAGGGGGAATATATGTACAAAACATGTTAAGGTACTTTGAAACTGTAAAAATGCAATTAAAAGAGCATTCATTTTTTTATGAACTTTAGGAAGTATCCTTATATATAGGATATAGAATCAGAACATTTAAAGAACTCTAAAAATCTAGTACTTTTTTTTTAAAGATTTATTTTTTTATTGCAAAGTCCGATATACAGAGAGGAGAGACACAAAGAAAGATCTTCTATCCAATGATTCACTCCCCAAGTGACCACAACGGCACTGCTGCACCAATCCGAAGCCAGGAGCCAGGAACTCTTCCAGGTCTCCCATGCAGGTGCAGGATCCCAAGGCTTTGGGCTAGCCTAAACTGCTTTCCCAGGTCACAAGCAGGGAGCTGGATGGGAAGTAGAGCAGCCAGGATTAGAACAAGTGCCCATATGGGATCCTGGCGCATTCAAGGCGAGAGCTTTAGCAGCTAGGCCACCATGCTGGGCCCTGAAAATCTAATACTTTAAAAAAAAAAAAAAACACTATCCAAATAAAAACTGGGCAACAGATCTGAAACTTCACGATGCAGGTACAGATGGAAAAATTACACTAAAAGATGTTCATTATTATAAATAATTAAATGATTTTTTTAAAAAAGATTTCCTTATTTATTTGGAAGGCAGAGTTACAGAGAGGGAAAGACAGCAGTCTTCCAACTGCTGATTCACTCCCCAGTGGTCACAGCTGGTAGGGTTGGGTTAGTGTAGGAATCATTTCACCCTACAGTGTATTCAAAAGAATGCAAGGATGTTCATAGTATGTTGTTTTATAAAAGCCAAGAACTTGTCAACCGAAATATCTGTGATTGGTAAAATGATCAATTAGGGCACAACTCTGCACCGGGGACAGGCACCTGCCACAGTGGTCACTGCATGGCGTGCTCACATATCGTATCAGTCTCTGGCTTTGAGCCCTGGTTTTGCTTCTAATCCAGCTTCCTGCATATTCACACTCTTACAGGGAGCAGGTGAAGCTTCAAGTCCCTGGGTCCCTGCCACTCATATGGGAGATGTGGGTGGAATTCTGCTGGCTTCAGCCTGGCCCAATTGCAAACATCTGGGGAGTGGACCAGTGGCTACAGGATATCTTTCTTTCCCTTGTCATTCTTTGTCTTTCAAATAAATTCTTCTTAAAGATTGTTTTGTTTTGCTTTTCCCACTTATTTGCTTTTACATCCGTTTGTCTGCAGGACCACAAATGGAGCAGCTAGAATCCAAACCCAGTGCTATATGAATGACAGTGCTGCAGGGGGAGACTTAACCTACTACGCCACAGTGCCGGCCCTTGAATACATTTTTTTATAAATATTCTTAAAATCTACATTACACTACTTCTCAACAAAAAAACAAGCTATTGATATGTACAACAAGGATAGAACTCAAGGCAGTACTTAAAGTCAGAGTCAAAATTAAGTATATACATCAATCAATATGACAAGCAATCCATTAATGGTCCCTTGCAGAAGGCATCAAGAGCAAGGACAGGAGCAGTGGGAGGTAACATTCAATATCTATCAACACGTTTCCTAGCATGACTTTGGTAATGCTTGCAGAGGCATGCCTATGTATGTCAAAACTCAAACTGCACACTTCAAATGTATACAGAGCATGGGGCTGTGCACACATGAATCCTCAGCATGCCATGTGGGCACCAGTTTGTGTGGCTCAAGTCCTAGGATCCCTGCGCTCAGGAGGGAGACCCAGGAATAGCACCTGGCTCCTGGCTTCAGATCAGCTCAGCTCCCACCTCTGTAGCCACTTGACGAGCCAAGCAGCAGATGGGAGATTTCTCTTTCCTTCTCTCTGTGTAACTCTACTTTTCAAATAAAAATAGCTCTTTGAATTGTTTAAACTATGTACAGAACACAAAGTAAAACACTAAAGAGTTCAGTGAAGCCATCAGATATGCTAATGCAATGATGCCATGTGGGGACGAGGGAACTAAGCAGACAGCGTTTCGGCCTTGCACCGGAGACACACACTGCACAGAAGGCTGAAATTCACAAGAGATCTCAAGATCAGTGCCACCTGTACTGCTAGTCTACAAACTGCTCTGGCTGCATGACACAAGGCCTTTGCCCAAGAAGGTAAAATCAACAGGCATGCTAAGCACATTAAAATTCAGCTGGTATGTCTTCATAGCCAAATCTTCCAAATAAAGAAAGCAACATGCTGATAAATATTGTGGCCCAAGCTTCCTTTCTAATCCCTCACCTGTAACAAATCCATAAAGCCACACTTCTCTGCAGACACACAGTGAGCAGCCCTGTTTACGTCACATTCACATATTCACCTCGTCATCCTATCTTCATTTGTAAGAGGAAAATAGCAAAAACTGCATAGTCCCCCTCAGCAAGTGCCACAATGCCCAGGCACAGGCTCAAATCCCTCATGCAGTCCTTACTACTGCTTATGCGAAGTCACTTGAAACCAAGCAACACATAAAAATAAAACTTTTTATTTTTTCAGAATGTTTGTCATCAAAGTTAAATGAGGTTAAAAAGTTTGCTTTCCAATGAATTTGTTAATATTCAAAAGAGTTAAATTCAATATTAAGAGTCTATAACAAAAACAGAGCTTACTTTTGTCTGATATTTGAATATACTATGCAGACATCTATTCCTCTTATTAGATCATAAACATCTAACCTGACACACTGATGCATATGTAACGATGCTGTTCCATTCTCTTTGTTCTAGATTTTAGCTTAAATAATTCCAAAACTCAAAGTCTTGCACACCAATTTGCTTTCTCCTAATCATATCTGACAAAGAATTTTTATCTTAAGAAACATTACACTTGATTATCTTTCCTTTGAAATACAAGAAAGATATGGAATGTCCTGAGTTACAATTGCGGCTTATACATTCTTCAAGAAAGTTGTTTTTAAATATCACAAATTAAGTATATATTCATAACACGTGTCCTTGCTATTCACATAATTCTTTAAGCAATATTCAAGTATATTTGTGCTTTGTACTCTTACATCACTTTAGAGCCTACTTTTTGTTTTCAATAAAATTATATATATACAAAGATTTTATTTTCAAATACTTAATAACTGAGGCAAAACAAACATGAAAATATAAACTGCTACTATGGCTTTTTCATCTTTCATGTGATGCTCTTCCTGTCAACCACGTAATTTCTTGTTCTTTCTCTTTGAAATCGCCAACACTGCTGTGTGCTCAGCTTGGTGGACAGGTCAATACAACACAAGGGCTGCTGAACAAGCACACAGGAACCTCTCTGCCGTGAGAGGGGCAGCAGCGTACTCTGCTCAGCGTGGGTCTTCGACACTTCCAGTTACTTCAACTGCAGGACCACCTTCAAACACCAATCAGGGAAGAGGACAATACCAGGTTAGACCACAATGCCGCTGCTACCCCCAAACACAACAAGCACACAGCAAACAAGCGCAATATGCAGTAACTGGTAACACTGGCCTCCCAGAGCTGGGCTCAGAACTGTTCAGCATTTTTGCCAGGTTCTGCCTCACAATGCTTTACGCGTACACACCACCCACACCAATCCACCCAAAAGCAAGTCAGGCTCAGACAATCCATTTGGTTACTCAATGCATGCATCATTTCAGGAAGATACTAAAACATTTTAGCCAACAGAGAGAATGGGGAGAAGTTGAGACACATGAGGGATTTTAAAGGGCAGGCTGATTAGCAGCTAGAGGAAGACAGACTTTATCACTGGTGAAAATGCTGAGCAATAATGAAAGGGCATGCCTCTACAGAGAAAGTTACTGCAATGTCTTCCACACAGCAACAGTTTCTGCTGGTTAAGCATTATTTTTCCCATTTATGAAATACCAGGAGGAGTTACTGTCAATGAGTCACTCCACCAGAAACATGAAGTTTGTCAACTTGCCATCTTGTCTCAAACCGATTTTGTCATAACCATTACCAGCCATCACTGGTCTCCTATATTACTTTGTCTACTTAAATAAAACTCTTCTTTAAAAAAATCATAACTATTTGTTTTAATCACTAAATACTCATTAGCATCAACAAATCTCATGGTTAAAAAAAAAGTTATTGTTATCACCAACAAGCCCCACTGCAGAAGAAATGCAACTGTTAAAATTGCACCACCATTCCTTCAAAAATAGCTACAATGGCCAGAGCTGAGCTAATCCAAAACCAGGAGACAGGAGCCTCTTCTGGGTCTCCCATGAGGGTGCAGGGTCCCAAGGCTCGGGGCCATCCTCCACTGCTTTACCATGCCTGAAACAAGGAGCTGTTTGGGAAATGGAGCAGCCAGAACATGAACCGGCATCCACATGGGATCCTGGTACTTGCAAGGATTAGCCAATTGAACTTGTGCCAGGTCCCACCTGCTAGTGCCTTGGCAGGCCCAGACCAAATGATTTCATGGGCCTTACATGACCCACAGATTTTCCCACACTAATAATATTAACCAAAAACACTTAAAGTATATGACAAATTAGGTCAAATACCTTATTAGCTGCTTCCAAGGAAGTTATCAGATTCTGGAGTTCTTCTTTACTCATTTCAATAGTGTATGGTTTTACTTCACCATTTTCTTTGACATCTAGATGTAGGTTTAATAATGGCATTTGTAGTGTAGCAATCTTGTCACTAGAAAGTGCAAGCTGTGTAAATTTAGGGAAAAGAATAATCAGAAAATAGTAAAAGGGTCTATATTAAATATGCAGCAGAACTTCAAAATAATAGTATAACAAAAATTCCTATACAAGGAAAGTATAGAAGAGAAGGTGAAAGAAAATTAAACCCAGGTCATACAACAAGCACTCAAAAAGAGAGAGAAAAGAGTGAATAAAAAAACAATGGGTAAAAGTTAATGATCAGTCAGCAACTCTGCGGCAAGTGGTGGTACCTAGGTAAGAAATATGCATGAGAAGCACTGAGTTGGCCCAAAGCAGCAAGAAAAATGGAGAATTCTTAAAGCTTAAAGAAGCCAAAAGCATAGAACACCAAGTACAAAAACAAATAAAATTGAAACTACCCATAAACTCTCAGAAATCAAGATACTTAATCCATAATCAAGCAAATAACATTATCAAGATACCATGAACAGGCCCAGTGTGATAGTGTAATGGTTAAGGTCCTTGCCTTGAACACGCCGGGATCCCATATGGGCGCCGGTTCTAGTCCCAGCAGCTCCACTTCCCATCCAGCTCCCTGCTTGTGGCCTGGGAAAGCAGTTGAAGATGGCCCAAAGCCTTGGGACCCTGCACCCGCATGGGAAACCTGGAAGAAGTTCCTGGCTCCTGGCCTCACTTGGGGAGTGAATCATCGGACAGAAGATCTTCCTCTCTGTCTCTCCTCCTCTCTGTGTATCAGCCTTTGCAATAAAATAAATGAATCTTAAAAAAAAAAAAAAAGATACCATGACCAATGAGAGCCAGTCAACATATTTACCTACTTCTCAGTTTCTGCTTCCAGAGTATACTCATCCTAGGGCAAATGGAAGAACTGAACACAGTATTCATGGCATACACTTGTTGAAGCAAGTGCTGAGGCTTCAGAGGCAGACAGCAAAGAGAAGCTCGATTTTCCTTGAATCTGAGCTAGAAAATTCCTAAACTGAATCTTGTTCAGAGTATCAGTACTCAGATTTCAAAAGCTTTTTTTTTTTAAAGATTGATTTATTTTCATTGCAAAGTCAGATATACAGAGAGGAAGATCTTCCATCCAATGATCCACTCCCCAAGTGAGCGCAACGGCCGGTGCTGCGCCAATCTGAAGCCGGAAACCAGGAACCTCTTCTGGGTCTCCCACTCAGGTGCAGGGTCCCAAGGCTTTGGGCTGTCTTCAACTGCTTTCCCAGGACACAGGCAGGGAGCTGGATGGGAAGTGGAGCTGCTGGGACTAGAACCGGCGCTCATATGGGATCCTGGTGTGTTCAAAGCAAGGGCTTTAGCCACTAGGCCACGCCACCGGGCCCAGATTTCAAAAGCTTTTTGCCCAAAAATAAGCCTATGTCTTAAACTTATTTGTTCTTCATTTCCAAGACATGAATAGGAGGCAAGCACAGAGGAGATAGTTAAAAGGAGACAGTTCCCTTCCATTTGTTTTAATTTCATCTTTCAGGAACTTTTTCCAGTAACCTTTATCTCCTTCTCTGACCCAAATAGAAGACTCTCGATATCTGTGATTTGGAAATAGCACTGTAATACTATCTACCTAAGGAGAATCTCACTACTTCATCTTCTTTCTCTTCTCTTTCCTCCCTTTTCCCTCCCTCCCTTCTTTCTTTCCCTGCTTTCCTTTCTCCCTACCTTCCTTTTTTTACTTTTATGTTATTAACTACATACCAAAGCCAGATTTACACAGAGAAAGATCTATTTGCAGGCTCACCACCCAAAAGACCTCAACTGCCGGAGCTGAGCCAATCCAAAGCCCGGAGCTCCTTCCAGGTCTCCCACATGGGAGCAGGCCCCACGGCTTCGGGCGGTGCTCTGCCTAGGTCATCCCAGGAAGCTGGATGGAAAGAAGGGCTGCTGGAACAAGAACCAGCGC
>NW_024466939.1:0-25013 GCF_017591425.1 Ochotona curzoniae
CATCAGCTCAGCTTCCTCAAACTGACTGTTTCAAATTAAAACCCAAATGTTTGAAACCAAAAATCTCTAATAATAAATATTTATGAATATTTTCTATGATTTGAGCACTAATTTCAGGAGTAAGAATTCAGTATTGCAAGAAGTAGAGAAGAAATGGATGCATTTATATTTTCATGGATGTTGAATGCCAATAAGAAAGTGTATCCATCAAGCTGTATCTACAATGTCAGGAA
Source organism: Ochotona curzoniae (assembly GCF_017591425.1). Classification (NCBI taxonomy): domain Eukaryota; kingdom Metazoa; phylum Chordata; class Mammalia; order Lagomorpha; family Ochotonidae; genus Ochotona; species Ochotona curzoniae. The sequence continues at coordinate 234 of NW_024466939.1, forward strand.
ACACTTAAATAATAGAATGATGTATCTGTAACTGTTTTTTGAAGGACTAGACTGTTGTAGTAATACAGGGTGAGGGGACAGGAATTTTGGCGGGGGAATAGGAAATTCCTGAGCCTATGGAATTGTGTTATAAAAAAATTTAAAAATAATAAATGCATATTTTTACAAGCTGGTGTTATGTGATGTGAAGAAAACAGAAAAAAGAAAAGGTGATTCAGGTAAGATGGGATACAAGTTTTTAAATTGTGAGAGGCCTCAAAATAAATTTTTAAATTGTGAAGGTGTCACAAAATCCTTGGTTGAGACCAGAGATCTGAAAGAGAAAAAAAAGGGAGGAGTCATCAGAAATTTATTCTCATAAGGTTTCTGAGGCAGTGACAATAGATCTAACATATGCATGTGGTGTATGTAGTGAGGGTAGGGGGAGAGTAATGGAAATGGTGCATTTTGGGGGAGGAGCCAATAACATTTTCTGAGCAGTTAAGTGGAAGGAATCTGTTTACACCACTGCCTGATGCCCCTCTTAGTGTAGCTAATTAGCAAAATGGAATTGGAGCCTCAGGATTAGAACTCAGGCACTTAATATGAGATATTGGTATCCCAAGAGGCATTTTAACCCCATCCCCACCACCAAAAGCTTTAAGTAATTGAGAGAGGTAGGGACTTGAGGCATAATGGAGGAAGTTTCTTCAGATAGGAGCATGGAGAGAAACAAGCAAAGCCAGAATGAATAGGTTTAAGTGCCGACAGGTGGATTGTATGACAGTGAGAATTTTTGGAACTTCTTCTGTTTATTGTATTTTGTGAATTTAAATAATGAGACGGCGGATAGGGATTGTTGAAAGTCTGCAGAGAATTAAATGAAATAATTGCACAGAGAAGTTAATTTTCCTTCCTTAAATCTGAATGTATGATATACCATAGCAACCTACAAAATACATACATTGAAACTACAGCCTTCTGTGTAGTCCATTGTAAGGTTTAAGTCATCTAGTTATTTAGTTTCATTATCTCAATGTTTGTTTTAATTAGCTCTCTATGGTTTTGTTTAACTTTCTGTATTACAGGAGGCAAAAGGTTGTAGCGAAAAGTTGTAGTTTGTTTGAGGGAGATGCTAATTTAGAATTTTCAAGTGAACAACAAGATTCATGAACAATAGGTAAAACTGAGAGTGACAGTATCAATTGTTTAGAAATACTTGATCTATAACAATGCCTCTGATATCTGTTTAATCAGTTTCTATATACTTGATTGAGTCCATTGCAGCGTTTCTGCTTTTGTTGTTTTCTGCTAGTTAACGAATGAATTGCTTTCAAAATAGATCCTGGGTGTAATGTAGTGAGTAGAAGTCTGGGACAGTGATAATCACATAGTGTTGTGTGTTTGCACAGGCTTTTCAAAGGACTCCAGTTATAGTAATCCATAGTGACCAATTGGAAATAAATATCAACTTCAAACACAGTGTGTGGATAACCAAACACATGTAAAACCAACTTGTGACATTTACCTCCAATGAAAATTTGGCATAAGGATAGATGTCAAACTGTACAATTGTTTCTAAAATCGTCCAATAAGATTGAATCATAAATTTCATAGTTCTCATGGTCTTATATGTGCCACAGTGTTGACATTCATTTTGTTTTTTATTTTATTGTAAAACTAGTATTCATTTATTTCAAAGTTATTATTTAAAACAGTAGCATGTTTTTACATGTCTTAACATAGGTTTTTACTGACATGTAATAGTAAAAGGTATTTAGTATTCCATTAAGCAGCAAAATTAGGTATTTGTATACAGGACTTAACTAATATTTTATAGAATTTAGTTAGAATGGAACCTTTCCATTTCTCCTGTTTCATTAACAAAGATGAATTGAGTTTGTGGGAAGTCAAATACAGTTGTAACCATCCATCCCAGTTCCATATGTTTCTGGTAGCAGAAGGTGTTTGCACATTTTACCTTGGGGAATTGATAAGCTGAATGATATTTTCACCAAAAAATTGAATATTGAATGTTCTGGTTTTCTAAGGAGGGAATGAAAGTGGAAGAGTAAAGGATGAGTTTTTGAGTTGTTAACACAGCAATAGTCTTAAAATATTGAAACACACCTGCACAGCTCATTAAAAATATGTTAATTTGCTTTTCAGGAAAATAAAAAAAAAAACAGAAAATACACCCACAAAATAGTAATTTCTAGCATCTAGATTGGGCTTACCGTGCATCTGGTGCTGTTTTAAATACTTACGTTTGTTAACAAATTTAATCCTCATTAAAATACCACAACAAATACTATTTTTACCCAACATAATACAGATTATGATCAAATTTAAGCACAGCTAGCAAATGACTGACAGTTGATCATAAGCAGTTTGCCTTTCTTAACCACTATGTGTTTTGCACCTTGCATTGCATGAGATGAAATTTGGCATTCTTGTTAATTCCTTGAAGCCAATAAAATGCTGTTTCTGAGAAATGTTCTTAAAATATTTACCCATTTTCCCATACATTCTCATATTACTTTAGCCATTGATGAAAATTCTCTCATCATTTATAAGTGTATTTTGTTTTCCTGAACATAAGAAGGCAATCCATTTTTCAGGCCAAATTCCTTTTTTTTAAAGATTTATTTATTTTTTATTAGAAAGTAAGATATATAGAGAGGGGAAGAGACAGAGAGGAAGATCTTCTGTCTGCCGAATCACTCCCCAAGTGGCTACAACTGCTAGGGCTGAGCTGATTTGAAACCAGGAGTCAGGAGCTTTCTTTGGGTCTCCCACACTGGTGCAGGATCCCAAGGATTTGGGGCTGTCCTCAACTGCTTTCCCAGGCCAGAAGCAGGGAGCTGGATGGGAAGTGGGGCTACTGGGATACGAACTAGCTGGTGCCCATAGGGTATCCCAGCATGTGCAAGGCCAGAACTTTAGCTGCTAAGCTATTGTGCTGGGCCCCAGGCCAAATTCTTTTAGTCAGAAATTCAGTTGTGCTGATATTAGCCTAAATGTGAAATACCCATATCTCATGTGGATAATACCTGGCCAAGATTTTCTGCACCTGCCAGTGACTGCTGCACATGAGAACCTTGGCAGTTAGTGATGATGGTCCCTGTATTTGGTAGACTTCAATAAGGGGGACCTGAACTGAGTTCCTGGCTGCAGGTGTGGCCCTAGTCTGAACCTTAGGAGCAATATGTTGGTGGGTTCAGGAAATAAAGAAGAGTATAGTATCTATTTAGTTCTGTCTTTAGTTTTCTGTTCTTTCTCACAGTTGAGAATTCAAGCAGTGAATGTCTCTTGTGTGTAGAATTTACCTTGCAAAAGGAAGAAAACAATGAAACAACCCTCATTTGCTTGAAATAAAATTTGTCATTATGCTGTCTTTCATTGACTACTGCATCCATGCAATTGACTTTTGAAGAAATCCTAGAAAATTAATTGCCTGTGCTTTTTTTCCCCAGTCTAACCACAAATCATTATTAATGAGTTGCTTTTTCATAATGCAAAGTAGTTTTAAATTCAGCATACAGTGTAGATTTTGCAAGTCCTAATTAAGCTCACTGTTTATCTATTGTATCATAACATAAATGTCTGAAAGAAGGTTCAAACATTTATAGTAACAGGTGGGATACATTCGAAAAGAAATCTGACAGTTTTTCTAGTTTCTTTGAGACTTAACTGACAGAGGAGAGAAAAAAGGCACCATATCCATAATTCTCAGTAAATAAAAGGTTTATTGTTTGAAAAGTGAGTTTAGGGCCCGGCGTGGTGGCGCAAGTGGTTAAGGTCCTCACCTTGCACGCCCAGGATCCCATATGGGCGCCGGTTCTAATCCCAGCAGCCCCGCTTCCCTTCCAGCTCCCTGCCTGTGGCCTGGGAAAGCAGTCGAGGACGGCCCAAAGCTTTGGGACCCTGCACCCCCGTGGGAGACCCAGAAGAGGCTCCTGGCTTCGGATCGACATAGCATCGGCCGTTGCGCTCACTTGGGGAGTGAATCATTGGACGGAAGATCTTCCTCTCTGTCTCTCCTCTCTGTATATCCACCTTTCCAATAAAAAAATAATAAAAATAAATCTTAAAAAAAAAAAGAAAAGTGAGTTTAGAGAAAGCACAGATTTAGAATTGGAAGATTAGAAAGTAGGATCTGATTCCTCAACCTCTGTACCAATTTGGGTTTACTGGTAATAAAAATGATAATAAAGTGCCACCAAATAGATGTTCCTGAGAAACTAAGTGATTAAGGGGGCAATTTGTTCATTTCTATAGTTTTTTTAGCAGACCTTTCAAAAGCATCACTTGCTTTGCTTTAATAATTTTTTTACTCTTCTGTCATTTTAGACTAGCATTTTTATTTAATTCTCTTTGAAGATAATTTGATTGGCACATCCTCTAATATTTCATTTCATGTTCCTAGTCCCATTAAGCATTTGTTTTCCTTTGTGGATTGCTGTATGTGCTCAGTTATTGAGTTAGTACGTCTTTGCCATGGAGCACGTCAGTCATAAAAGCAGCAGGCTCAGGGGCATCTTATGTTTCTGTCAGTAATTTCTGAAGGCACTAGTGGCGTACACATGTGTCAGTTGAATATGACAAGAGGCCATAAACCTATTGAGATCAATGAAATAAAATTTTCTGTAGTAAATGAAGTCATAGAATCACCTCTAATTTAAAATATAACCTAAGGTCATATCTCTATGAAAAATGTTTTACATATGAAAACTAATTCCCCTGCCCAAAGAAAAACCCTTGACTGTGTACACAGAAGCATATGCTTATATGTTCCATGGCCCTTTGTTTCTCAGAGAGCCTTGAATCATATTTATGTATGTGCATCATGAACAGAAGAAGGGAAATCACTACAGAGAAAGCAATTAGCAAGCATTAATATGTGTTTGCAGGGTTTTTGGCAATAGGTTGGTTACTCTGTTATGTGGTAGTCTAAATTCAGATAATTCAGATGATATACTTTTTATTCATTTTTAAAATGATTTTGAGCTGACAGAATGTGCTTTTAAGTCCAGAAGGAATACCCTAGATTAACTTAAAATCTAAACATATAATTTCTCACATTCTTTTAGCATAATCCATCTAAGTACTTTAAAGTGGAATCATTTCATCCAATTGCAATTGCAAACTTGGCATTGAACTTGGGGGAAAATATTGTTATGGAAATGTGAAATAAGATAGTATTTGAATAAATAGCAGATAATAGAATTTTGAAATACTCAGAATTGTTTGATTCAGAGTTGTTTAAAAAAATTCCCACACCGCTATTATCATTTATTAAAAATTGTCATTTATAGTACTAGTTTTAAGTATGACCCATATAATGTTGAATAAAAGTAGTTTCAAATAACCATATCATGGTTAAATGTTATGTCCATGTAAAACTGTCCAATTAGACTGAGTGTGCAGTAAAAAATTTCATTACATTTCATAAATTATTGTGTTTTCATCACTGCAAATAGGAAATAATCATATCATTGCTGTGAAATGTATCAGAATGGTTTCTATAGCATTCTACTCACTTCCTGTTTGACTCATTGCACTCATCCCACCAGGAACATAATATTGACTCAGCATCCTGCTGGTTCCATCCAGAAAGGGTCTGGTTGCACCCAGACCTAACTGCCAGCAGGTACCGGCAAGAAGATGTCCACCTGAAGCCAGATGAGAAGGAGAGTTCAACAAAAATTTCAGTCAGACTCATAGCTGACATCCCAGAGGAAGCTCTAGAGGCCAGAAGAGAATGGAGTGACATATTTCAGATCCAGAAAGGAAAACATTGTCAACCCAGAATAACATACTTAGCAAAGTTTTCCTTTGTCTTTGAAAGTGAAAGAAAGATCTTCCACAACAAAGTAAAGCTCAAAGATTTTTCTTCTACTAAACCCACCCTATATACTTAACATGAAAGTGTTGTACTGACAGAGAAAAGGAATAGCATCTACCAAAAACCAGACGCAAATATGGAGTAAGTCCCAATAAAATGAAAGCCCAAGACTGAATGAAAATGAACAACCTATTGCTAAAATAACACATTATTACCTATGAATTTTAATCCTCAATGTAAATAGCTTAAACATGTCATAGATTAGCGGACTGGATCAAGAAACGAAACCTATGTATCTGTTGCTTTCAGGAGACACATCTCACTTTCCACAGTGGAAAAAATGGAAAAGCATATTCCAGGATAATGGAAAGGAGAAATGAGCTTGTGTAGGCATTCTTACATCAGATAATATAGACTTTGGTGTGAAAAGCATTAAAGGAGATGAAGAAAGACACTACATAATGATCAAGGGATCCATTCCACAAGAAGAAATCACCATAAAATATGTGTGTGCATCAAATGCCAGGGCACATGCTATATGAAACAAATATTAATGGATCTAAAAGGAGAATTAGACCTCAATACAATAAAAATGGAGGTCTTTAATGCCCCACTAATCTCAATGGACAGATCGGCAGGACAGGAATAGCAAGGAAACTACAGAGCTCACCCAGACAATAGGTCAAATGGACTCAATTTATTTTTACAGAATGTTTCATCCTACAAATGCAGAATATATTATTTTTTCATCATTACAGGGAACCTTTTCCAGAAATGATCATATTATAGATCGCAAAATAAGCCTGAGCAAATATAAAAATTGAAATCATACCATGTATCTTCTCTGATCATCATGGAGTAAAAATGTAGGCCAATAAGTCAAAATACCCCAGAAGATTTGTAAATACTTGGAACTGAAAAACATGCTGCTAAAACAATGGGTCATAGAAGAAATCAAAAGGGAAACAAAAAAATTGCTTGAATGAAGGCATAAATGCAATGTATCAAAATTTAGAGAACAAAATTAAGGCAGTGTTGAGAAAACTTCTTTTCTTTTTTTTTTTTTTTTTTTTTTTTTTTTTTTTTTTATTATTGTTGCTTACATTGTATTGTGTAGTACAGTTTCATAGGCGCTGGGGATTCCCCCCACCCCTCCCATACCCCTCCCCCCATGGTGGATTCCTCCACCTTGTTGCATAACCATAGTTCAAGTTCGGTTGAGATTCATTGCTTGCAGACACATGCCTAGCATAAAGTTCAGCGTCTTATTGTCCAGATAAGTTCAGTGGCCTCTTGGGGAGACCTTCTATGGTCTGAAAATAGGTCTAACCGAGTAAAGATCCAGTCAGTTAAAAGCCCCAACGAGGCCACAGTATCAATATACAACATTATGGAATTAATTGACATAGTATTGGGTAAACAATATGTTAAAAATAATGCAAGTTCCCTTCTTCGAAACATCTGGGTTGAGACAGTATCAATGACAGGTTCAAAAAAAAAAAAAAATAAATAACAAACAACCAAACAAAAAATTACAGGTTAAATCAAGGCAAACATGTGGTATCTAATCTTTTGGGATTCGCTCATTTCCCTTAGCATTATAGTTTCCAGTTGTACCCATTTAGCCACAAAGAACTGCATTTTGTTTTTTTTAATAGCTGAGTAGTATTCCATGGAGTAGATGAACCAAAGCTTTCTTATCCAATCTTCTGCTGATGGGCATTTCGGTTGCTTCCATGTTTTTGCAATTACTGATTGTGCTGCAATGAACATAGGGATGCATGTTGGTTTGTCGTAAAACAGGTGTTTTGGATATATTCCTAGGAGTGCTATTGCTGGGTCATATGGTATGCAGATTTTGAGTTGTTTGAGTGTTCTCCAGACTGATTTCCATAAAGGCTGTACCAATTTGCAGCTCCACCAGCAGTGGAGTAGGGTTCCCTTTTCCCCGCATCCTCGCCAGCAAGCGTCGTTGGTGTTCTTGTTTATGTGGGCCAATCTTACTGGTGTTAGGTGGTACCTCATCGATGTTTTAATTTGGATTTCCCTTATTGCTAGGGAGCTGGAACATTTTTTCATATGTTTGTTTGCCATTTGGACTTGTTCCTTTGTGAAATGTTTGCCCATTTCCCGTGCCCATTTCTTGAGTGGCTTGTTTGTTTTGGTTTTTTGGTTGTTTTGAAGTTCTTTATATATCCTGGAAATTAGCCCCCTATCGCCTATATCGTGTGCAAAGATCTTCTCCCACTCTGTGGGTTGCTTTTTTACTTTGTTGATTGTTTCCCTTGCTGTACAGAAGCTTCTTAGTTTGATGAGGTCCCATTTGTTTATTCTGTTCTCAACTGCTATTGCTTTTGGTGTCCTTCTTAGAAAGTCGGGACCTACTCCTAGGTCTTGCAGGGTATTTCCTACATTTTCTTGCAAGAGTTTGAAGGTTTCTGGATGTAGGTTTAGGTCTTTTATCCATGTAGATTGGATCTTAGTGTATGGTGATAGATGTGGGTCTATTTTTTGTTTCTACAGGCTATCAGCCAGTTGTCCCAACAACATTTACCAAAGAGGCCTTCCCACTTGCTTGAGCTGTCATTGGTCTTTTTGTCAAAGATTAATTGGCTGTATTTGTGTGGGTTCCCTTTTGGTGCTTCTATTCTATTCCATTGATCTTCCTTTCTGTCTTTGTGCCAGTACCAGGCTGTTTTGATAACCACTGCTCTATAGTATGTCCAGAGGTCCGGGATTGTGATTCCCCCTGCTGACTTCTTATTTTTCAGGATGGTTCTAGCTATTCGTGGTTTTTTGTGCTTCCAGATGAACTTTTGAATCATTGTATCCAGTTCCGTGAAGAATGTTTTGGGCAATTTGATTGGAATTGCATTGAAAATGTATATTGCTTGTGGTAGTATAGACATTTTAATGATATTGATTTTGCCTATCCAGGAGCACGGGATGTTATTCCATCTTTTGAGGTTTTGTTCAATTTCCTTTTTAAATAGTTTGTAGTTTTCTTCGAATAGGTCTCCTACGCTTTTGGTTAGATTTATTCCCAAATACTTCATACTTCTCTCTGCTATTTTGAATGGTATCCTGTTGGTTAGATCTTCTTCCATCTTGGTGTTATTTGCGTACACTATGGCTGTTGATTTTCGTTCGTTAATTTTGTACCCCGCCACTCTGCCAAACTCTCGTATAAGTTCTAGCAGTTTCTGTATTGAGTCTCCTGGTTTTTCTATGTATAGGATTATGTCATCTGCATATAGTGAAAGCTTGACTTCTTCGTTTCCTATACGTATGCCTTTGATTTCTTTTTCTTGTCTTATGGCCTCTGCAAGTACCTCTAGGACTATGTTGAATAGCAGTGGTGATAGCGGGCACCCTTGTCTTGTTCCAGATCTCAGTGGGAAGGGTTCTAGCTTTTCTCCATTCAGTATGATACTGGCGTTGGGTTTTTCATAAATTGCTTTGATTATGTTGTGGATTTTCCCATCTATGCCTACTTTGGCTAGAGTTTTTAGCATGAAGAGGTGTTGGATTTTGTCGAAAGCTTTTTCTGCATCTATTGAAACTATTATGTGGTTCTTGTTTTGCTGTTTTTGGATATGGTTTATAACATTTATGGATTTCCGAATGTTGAACCATCCCTGCATCCCAGGGATGAATCCTACTTGATCCGGATGAATGATCTGTCTGATGATTTTTTGAATTCTATTGGCTAGGATTTTGTTGAGAATTTTAGCATCAATGTTCATCAGAGAAATAGGTCTGTAGTTTTCCTTCTCTGATGGTTCTCTGTCCGGTTTTGGGATTAAGGTGATGTTGGCTTCATAGAATGAGTTTGGGAGGGTTGCTTCCTCCTCTATTGTTTTGAAGAGCTTGTAGAGGATTGGGGTTAGTTCTGTTCGGAATGTTTTGTAGAATTCTGTAGTGAAGCCGTCTGGGCCTGGGCTTTTTTTCGTTGGGAGATCCTTGATGACTGTTTCAATCTCTACCTCGGTTATGGGTTTATTTAATTCTGCAGTTGCCTCCGGACTGAGTTTTGGTAAGTGGTGGGAGTCCAAGAACTTTTCTATTTCTTGGTGGTCCTCAAATTTGTGGGAGTACAGTTCTTTGTAGTAATTTCTAATTATTTTCTTAATGATTGCAGTGTCTGTTGTTATGTTGCCTTTTTCATCTTTAATGCTATTAATTCTCACTTTCTCTTGTTTTTTTTTGGTCAATCGGGCCAGTGGAGTGTCTATTTTGTTTATTTTCTCAAAAAACCAACTTTTTGATTTGTTGATTTTATGTATAGTTTTTTTGATTTCTATTTGGTTTATCTCCTCCCTTGTTTTGATGATTTCTTGTTTCCTATTGTGCGTGGGACTCTTCTGCTGCTGTTTTTCCAGATCCTGGAGGTGTGAGGTTAGTTCCTGTATTTGGCGTCTTTCTTGGGCCTTGACATGCGCTCCGATTGCGATGAATCTACCTCGTAGCACTGCTTTGGCGGTGTCCCACAAGTTTTGGAATGTTGTATCAGAGTTTTCATTGGTTTCCATAAATTTTTTGATCTCATCTTTGATTTCTTCTCTGACCCAATGTTCGTTTAATAGCATATTGTTCAATTTCCAAGAGTGCGTATACTTCTTGGGGAGTTTTGAGTTGTTGATTTCCAGTTTCATCCCATGGTGGTCTGAGAGGGTACATGGTATGATACTAATGTTTTGGAAGTTGTTTAGATTCGCTTTATGTCCTATCATGTGGTCGATTCTGGAGAAGGTGCCATGCACCGCTGAGAAGAATGTATAGTCTGTGGCCTTAGGATAAAAAGTTCTATATATGTCTACTAAGTCCAGTTGTTCTATTGTTTGTGTGAGCTCTGTTGTTTCTTTGTTGAGTTTTTGTTTCGTAGACCGGTCCATTGTTGTTAGAGGTGTGTTGAGATCGCCTACAAGAATTGTGCGGGTGTCTATGTCTTCCCTTAAGTCTGTAAGTAATTGCTTTACGTAACTAGGTGCATTAAGATTCGGTGCATAAACATTAATGATGGTGATTGCTTCTTGATGGATCATTCCTTTCACCAGTATAAAATGGCCTTCCCTGTCTCTTTTGATGTTAGTTAGAATGAAATCTATCTCGTCTGAAATTAGGATAGCTACCCCAGCTTTTTTTTCTCGTCCATTAGCGTGAAATATCTTTTTCCATCCCTTCACTTTCAGTTTCTTTGCATCCTTTCTGGTTAGATGCGTTTCTTGTAGGCAACAGATGGTTGGGTCTTGTTTGATGATCCATTCTATTAATCTCTGTCTTTTGATTGGTGAATTTAGACCATTTGTGTTGAGAGTTAAAATTGAGAGGTTGCAATTTTGCCCTGCCATGTGTTTGTGTTGTGTATGTGTTGTTGCCTATGTAGTTGTCTTGTTTGTGCGGCCTTTAGTTTGGAGACCTTCTTATTTGCCAACTTTGTTTGTGATTTGCCTCCTTTTTGTCCGGGACTAGCGCATTTCTAAGGAGACTTTGCAGGGCTGGTTTTGTGTAGACATATTCTTCTAGTTTTTCTTTGCTATTGAAGTATCTGATTTCGTTCTCAAATACAAATGAGATCTTTGCTGGGTAGATTATTTTTGGTTGACAGTTGTTTTGTTTCAGGACTTGGAAGATCTTTGTCCATTCTCTCCTTGCTTGTAGGGTCTCTTCGGAGAAGTCAGCAGTAATTCTGATGGGTTTTCCCTGTATGTGATCTTTTCTCTACTTCGTACTTGTCTCAGGATTCCTTCTTTGTCTTCATTGGAGTAGAACTTGAGCACCGTGTGTCTGGGTGAAGATCTCTTTGGATCATGTCTGTTGGGAGTTCTCTGTCCATCCTGTATGCGGGGTGGATTCGTGTTCCAAGTGTTTTGGAAGTTTTCCTGTATAATTTCATCAAGCACTGCTTGCATCCCAGATTCTCTTTCTACTCCCTCGGGGAGGCCGATGATCCGAATATTCAATTTTCTAAGGTAATCCTTCATCTCTTGCATCATTTTATTAGTTTTGCTGAGGTTTGTCTCTAGCTGTTTAATTCGCTGGGCACTTTCATTTTGTGTGTCTTCTGTTTCAGAGATCCTTTCCTCTGCCGCATTTATTCTGTTGATGAGGCTTTCAATTTTATTCTCTTGGGCATCCAGTTTGGTTTTGATTTGTTGTATTTCGGTGATTATGCGGTTCTGGTAGTCTTCCAGCTTTGTGTCCACGTCTCTGAGAAATTTTAGCATTATTTTCATCAATTCCTTTGCTGGTAACACGTCCATGTCTTCATCTCGCATCGCCGATATTGATAATGGCTTTTGGCCCATGTTTGGTGGGGTGCTGGCTCTTTCATCTGGAGCACAGCTCTTTCTAGTGGTTTTTCCCATTGCGTTGGTGTATTCTGGTAAGGCAAATGGACCCGTGTGTTGAGGGGCTGTCAGGTGCTTTCCTGTAGAGATTGGAGCCTGCAAGCGTGGTGTTGCCGGGCGTGGTAATTTTCAAGGCACCGTTGGTGCGTTCTCAGGGCCCGGGGCTGTAGAGCACCACCTTGGGGGCCCAGTGGATTCCAGGCACACTCTGGGCACCTCTTCTACAGGTGTGCCACCGCAGGGCGTGGAGGGATGGAGGCGCTCTCTGGGCGCGCCCCCTGCACGGGAATCCACAGGACGTAGAAGGTTTTATGTGCTTTCTCCCTGCGTTCTCCTTGTCAGGGACTGCAGGGTTTTTCAGAGCCCGCCTGGTGTGTCTCCCACACACAAGACTGTGGTTGAGGCACTTTCTGGGCGTGGCTCTTGTGCAGTGATTCCACCACTCGTGGTGTGTGTGTGGCTCCTCCTCACAGGACCGTAGAGGAGGTGTGACCCAGGCGCCCTGTTAAAATAACTTCTCAGCGGGATCGCACAGTGCCAGTGTGGCACAGGAGATTTCAGAGCTCTCCCGGTGTGTCGCCTACACTCAGGACTGCGGGGTGGGAGGCGAGGAATGGACAGTTCACACTATGGGAGTGGCATCTGCGTGTCAGGGACACACAGCGCTACACTTCCCAGTTCAGCACCCTCCTGACTCCTGCGCTACGGAGGCGGCTGCTGCAGGCGGGACCGCCTAGCCCAGCCCGGCGCGGCGCTCAGAGTCCTCCTGGTGCTGTCGCCCACCCACAGGGTTTCAGGGTGTCGGGGATTCCAGACTCCCACCAGCAGCCTCCGCGCGCTGAGATGCACTGGCCCACTTAGCGCAGGAAGATCTGAGGCGCTTTCCCGGGACCTTTTCAGCCACCAACACGCACCGCTGTTCCCAAGGCACAGACCTGACAGTTTCAGGTTGCGCCCCTTGTGTTCTCAGAGGCTGGAGCCTCAGCAGGGGGTGGGGAATGCGGAGGCTGCCACGTTAATCCCCAGCTCACCAAAGTCCGGCTGCTGCAGTCTGCTTCTGCTGTTGTTGAAGAATTCCGCCGGCGACGATCCCTCCGATTTCCCTGTCTCCAAGCTGGCCGCGTCTCCCGTCAGGCCGCTCTCAAAGGTGACTCAGCAGGTCTGGAGTGGGATGTCGGCTTCTCTACCTTTGTTTTGTTCCGTTCTCGTTGTTCTTCCGAGTTGTGTGGAACTTTTTGGCTCCACACTGTCCCAGGGAGTTTCACGGACCTCTCCCTACGGTTTCCTGCCGCTCCTCTTCGCTGCCTCTGCAGCACTCTAACCTTCTCTCACTGAACTCTCCCTCATAGCCTTTCTCCTACGTCGGCCATCTTCCCTTCCCCGAAAACTTCTTTTCAATCAATGTCTATGTTAATAAATTAGAAAAATACCAAGTAAATAAGTTAAGCATGCCTCTGAAGGAGCTGGAAAAACAATACAAAACAATCCCAAGTCTGTAGGAAAAAATAAATAATCAAAATAAGAGAGGAAATAAACCAAATAAAGGTCAGAAGAATAATGCATAGGATCAACAAATCAAAGCGCTGACATGTTGAGAAAAATCAACAAAATTGACTAAGCACTAACCAAAGAAATAAAAAAATGGAGGGAGAAAATATGCATTAATAGCCTCTGCAATGAATAAGGAAACATAACACTGAATGTCTCAGACTTACATAGTATAATCAGAAACTATTCCAGGCGAGTAAACACCAACAGATCAGAAGACCTAGAAGAGATGGATAGCTTGTATGTGACATATGCATACCAAGTTAATGTATTTTAGGTATTATAATAGATAAAACCGAGATTCAAGATTGGTTAGCTTATCAAGATATTATGGAAGTTTTCTTTGTCTGAAAATTATTGATTTTTTAGAATTTTCTTAACATTTGAAGACACATTAGTGAATCTTTGAAGTATTTAAATTAAACAAAGAGGCAGGTCAGAGATGAAAGCGGAGATGTAGTCTATGGAATCCTGAAATGTCAGCAGCTATTTGAGTGAAGTTCAAGAAACAGTATTTTGAAGTCTTTTTCCAGGAAATAGAGTCACATACAGTAGTGACAGATTCATTGTTTGATAAAATAGTGTTTTGTGGGTCAGTATGATATATACTTGTGAAATATTTTAATAATAAAAGAACTTACAAGCAAACTCACATTCAAAATGCAAGAAGAGCTTATTATGTATGATGATGGAATTGCTTTTGCAGATTGTTAAAAGACTGTTGTGGAAAGTGAAGGAATTATATTCCCCATGACTCATAGGGAAAGATAAAATTTACAGACAAAACTGTCAATGACAATGTATAATTTCATCTACCACACAATTTAATTGTCACTTGTGGACCTATGTTTACTTTTGAAGATTGGTTAGAAAGTTAATTGGAATAAAATCTGCTAGAGATGTATCTACCCTTTATCCTTTAAGGATCATAATTGATTCATTTGAGTCACAGAGAGACTAAATGGCAGAACTAAGATTTGAAGTTAGGTTTTGAACACAACTCCTCCCCTCCCCCCCCCACTGTATTGTGTTATAAGTGATTTACTCTAAGTAACATAGAAAGTAAAAAAAAAAAAAAAAAAAAAAGAGGACAAGAAATCATTTCTGTCTCCTGACTGTCTATAAGGAATAATGCCAAAAGACTTCTGCTGGGGAGCAATAGGGCATTGATTGGAAAAGCAGGGTAGTTCAGATGTCATTTTTCTGGATGAGATACCTTTGAAAGATTTTAAAGCCTAAGGCTGATATGATAAAACTGCTTGAAGTGGCCCCAATTGAGTTTTCCTTATTTGAAGGAAGTAGGAACTAAAGGTAAGTAAAGTAGTCACTGTGTAATTATAATGATCTAGGTTTTCAGTAAAGAGAGAATAGTAGTAATACCAAGATTCAGAGAGAATAAAGAATTTCATAAAAAAAAATTTGATAGGTAGGAAGAAAACTAGTTTTTCCTCATATACAAATTTTTAGATGACATTTTATTAATGCTAATAAAATGGGAATGGTATTTGGAGGTACGGATGTACCTTAAGACCACATCATAGGGTCTGGTGCCGTGGCCTAGCAGCTAAAATCCTCGCCTTGAATGCCCCGGGATCCCATATGGGCACCGGTTCTAATTCTGGCAGCTCCACTTCCCATCCAGCTCCCTGCTTGTGGTCGGGGAAAGCAGTTGAGGACGGCCCAAAGCCTTGGGACCCTGCTCCCGTGTGGGAGACCCAGAAGAAGTTCCTGGATCCTGGCTTCGGATCATCAAAGCATCAGCCATTGTGCTTACTTGGGGAATGAATCATCAGACAGAAGATCTTCCTCTCTGTCTCTTCTCTCTGTATATCTGACTTTCCAATAAATAAATAAGTCTTAAAAAAAAAAAAGACCACATCATAAACTTGATTTGAGGACTTGGAAGGGCACTTAGTTGGAAATGTTGCTTTTGAAACAGGATTATTTTACAATGGGAATTTAGAACTCAAATCACTGCATGTAGGAGATTTTGGAATTCTAGGTGATGGTATAATTTCTCTGAAGTTACAACTAGAAATATGAAGTGAATATAAATGCAGAAGTCATTTTGAGTTTCATTAAAGAATGTTCCTCAGGGAAGAATCTACTTTCATATTGTAATTTGGGTCACTAATTTGGAAGCAAATCAGAGAAGTTTTCTCAAAATCAGAAAATGAAACTATAAGAATTTTGCAAACTTTTAAACTGTGATACACGTTTGGTCCCATGTTTTCCATGAATTAGACAAAATAATATTATCCCCATGTTGGATTAAAAAAATTAAATTTGGGGCCCGGCGCAGTGGCCTAGCTGCTAATGTTCTGGCCTTACACACACCTGGATCCCATATGGGTGCTGATTCGAATCCCAGCGGTCCTGCTTCCTATCCAGCTCCCTGCTTGTTGCCTGGAAAAGCAGTGGAGGATGGCCCAATACATTGGCACCCTGCACCTGATTGGGAGACCCAGAAGAAGCTCCTGGCTCCTGGCTTTGGATTGGCTCATCTCCGGCTGTTGTGGTTATTTGGGGAGTGAATCATCGGACAGAAGATCTTCCTCTCTGTCTCTCCTCCTCTCTGTGTTTCTGACTTTGCAGTAAAAAAAAAATAAATTAATTAATTAATCTTTAAAAAGAAAGAAAAATTATTTCTGACTTGTTAGTCTCTGAACATGTTGCTTTTATGCCAGTCTATCAGTAGGGTAATCTTTAAGACTTGAAAGTCAGAGGGTATGGTTTGGGTAAATGTGTTCAAGTATAACTAAAAACCCAAGAAGAAAAAAAAAAAGAGGCTGTGCATTGTAATAATATCATCTACCTATATCTATGCATTTTATTTCGTTTGTTGCAGCATTTAAGAATGTACATAATAGGTGGTGTGTAAATTTTTTAATACTGTGTATTAATGTGTTGTTATGAGATAAATAAGTAATAAGAAATGTGTTAACTAGAAAATATACTCGAGTACAAGTAACTCATAAATTCGGTCTACATGAAACTTCTTCAGTTTAACTAGAATGTTTATGTGTGAAACAATGATGTCCAGAATAAGGAAACAGAAAATTAAAAAACAAAACACACATACAAGAAAACAGTATTGGCTTAAGAAGTGGAAGATAGGAAGATGAATTTGTTCTCACTGAGAATCAGAGAAGGTTGAAGATGAAAACTTGTAGATGTTCTTGAATTATAGCATATGAAATGAGAGATGGAGACATGGAATAACAGCATGAGCAAGAAATGTCCCCCAAGGAATTAACCATGTTAGAGAAAAATAAGACAAGTTCAAAGTAACGGTGTCAAATGCAAACAGAATACTTAGAACAGGAGATGTATGCAGGTCTATGTGTGTGACTGTGAAAGAGAGGTGAGAGAGGGAAGGAGAGACAGACAGAGAAGGGTGTTTGGAGTTACAGGGGCGATCGTATGTTCTTGCAATTTAGTAGATCCGTAAATACAACTGCATTTATTCACAAACGGATCAGGGCAGAATCAGTGTTGAGGCACTAACGAGCACAATAGACAGTCCTGGGAAATGGGCAGCACGGTTAAATACATTTAGCTTTATCTTTCCCCTTAGGCAATTTGTTTGGTGTGATTATTTTCGAAAGAAAAAATAGGTAAACAGCAAGTTACTGTCATTGCTGACAATCTTAAGTAAAATCATCCCTTTGGAGGCACTGTGGGATAGGTCCTGTGAATTTTAGACCCAACTGAGCATGATATAGTGCCTGAGTTTGACAACAAAGAGAAGGGTAAATCCTGACTGTGAATTGCAGGGCAGCATTAGGAGTGAGCCTCTGATAGATTAGATGGTCTGTCTGAAATTTTCTTTAAAAATTAGGAGGTAAGGTCACCTGCTGAGAATCAGGTACATGTAGCCCTTAAGCGGAAAAAGCCTTCGACAAAATCCAACATCACTTTATGTTAAAAACCCTAACCAGGGTAGGCATAGAAGGAACAATCCACAACATAATCAAAGCAATATATGAAAAACCCAACGCCAGCATCATACTGAATGGAGAAAAACTGGATCCCTTTCCACTGAGATCTGGAACAAGACAAGGATGTCCGCTATCCCCACTGCTATTCAACATAGTCCTAGAGGTGCTTGCAGAGGCCATAAGACAAGAAAAAGAAATCAAAGGCATACAAATAGGAAACGAAGAAGTCAAGCTTTCACTATATGCAGATGACATGATCCTGTACATAGAAAAACCAGGAGACTCAATACAGAAACTGCTAGAACTTATACGAGAATTCGGCAGAGTGGCAGGGTACAAAATTAATGAACAAAAATCAACACCATTGTGTGTGCAAACAGCCCCAAGGTGGAAAAAGATCTAACCAGCAAGATACCATTCAAAATAACAGAGGGAAGTATGAAATATCTGGGAATAAATTTAACCAAAAGTGTAGGAGACCTATTCGAAGAAAACTACAAACTACTCAAAAAAGAAATTGAACAAGACCTCAAAAGATGGAATAACATCCCATGCTCCTGGATAGGTAAAATCAATATCATTAAAATGTCTATACTACCAAAAGCAATATATATTTTCAACGCAATTCCAATCAAATTGCCCAAAACATTCTTCACGGAACTGGACACAATGATTCAAAAGTTCATCTGGAAACACAAAAAACCACGAATAGCTAGAAACATCCTAAAGAACAAGAAGTTAGCAGGGGGAATCACAGTTCCAGATCTCTGGACATACTATAGAGCAGTGGTTATCAAAACAGCCTGGTACTGGCACAAAGATAGAGAGGAAGATCAATGGAACAGAATAGAAACACCACAAGGGAACCCACACAAATACAGCCAAATAATCTTTGACAAAAAAACCAATGACAGTCCAAGCAAATGGGAAGGCCTTTTCAGTAAATGTTGTTGGGACAACTGGCTGATTGCCTGCAGAAACAAAAAGATAGATCCACATCTATCGCCATACACTAAAATCCAATCTAAATGGATAAAAGACCTAAACCTACATCCAGAAACCTTCAAACTATTGGAAGAAAATGTAGGAAATATCCTGCAAGACCTAGGAGTAGGTCCTGACTTTCTAAGAAGGACACCAAAAGCAATAGCAGTTAAGAACAGAATAAACAAGTGGGACCTCATCAAACTAAGAAGCTTCTGTACAGCAAGGGAAACAATCAGCAAAGTAAAAAAGCAACCCACAGAATGGGAGAAGATCTTTGCACACTATGTAGGGGATAGAGGGCTAATCTCCAGAATATACAAAGAACTCCAAAACAGCCAAAACACCAAAACAAACAAGCCACTCAAGAAATGGGCACGAGAAATGGGCAAACATTTCACAAAGGAACAGGCCCAAATGGCAAACAAACATATGAAAAAATGCTCCAGCTCCCTGGCAATAAGGGAAATCCAAATTAAGACATCGATGAGGTACCACCTAACACCAGTAAGATTGGCCCACATAAAAAAGAACACCAACGACACTTGTTGGCGAGGATGTGGGGAAAAGGAACCCTACTCCACTGTTGGTGGGAATGCAGGTTGGTACAGCCTTTATGGAAATCAGTATGGAGAACACTTAAACAACTCAAAATCAGCATACCATATGATCCAGCAATAGCACTCCTAGGAATATATCCAAAACACCTGTTTTACGACAAACCAACATGCACCCCTATGTTCATAGCAGCACAATCAGTAATTGCCAGAACATGGAAGCAACCAAAATGCCCATCAACAGAAGATTGGATAAGAAAACTTTGGTTCATCTACTCCATGGAATACTACTCAGCTATTAAAAAAAACAAAATGCAGTTCTTTGTGGCTAAATGGGCCCAACTGGAAACTATAATGCTAAGGGAAATGAGCGAATCCCAAAAGGTTAGATACCACATGTTTGCCTTAATTTAACCAGTAATTTTATTTGTTTGTTGGCTTATTTGTTTTTGAACCTGTCATTGATACTGTCTCAATCCATGTGTTGTGAAAAATTGAACTTGCATTACTTTTAACATATTGTTTACTCAATACTATGTCAATCAATTTCATAACATTGTAAATTGTTGCTGATGTTTTGTAGGGGCTTTTAACCGACAGGGACTTTACTCTGTTAGCTCTACCTTCAGACCAGAGAAGGTCTCCCCTAGAAACCGCTGAACTTATCTGGACAATAAGATGCTGAACTCTATGCTAGGTATATGCATGCAATGAATGAATCCCAATTGAACCTCAACTGTGAATATGCAGCTAGGTGGAGGAATCCACCATGGGGGTAGGGTTGTGGGAGGGGTAGGGGGAATCCCAGTGCCTACAAAACTGTATCACATAACACAATGTGATTAACAATAAAAAAAAATTCTTGGAATAAAACTAGAAATACAAAAAAACAAAAAAAGAGAGAAAAAGGTCAGTTGAAAACATCCAGTCCACGAGGACCAATCAATAAAAATGAATAAAGATGAGGGGAGGTTGAAAGCAGCTAAAGATCAGCCCTGAGAAGCTGAAACATTCAATATTTGAGGAAAGAAACTAAAAGGGAAGAAAAAGATTAAAAGTATTTATGATAGAACAGAACATCAATCTTTTGAGACTAGAGTAGTCTCTATAACAGGGGAAATAATTTTTAAAATTATTTTTTTAATTACATTTGATTTTATAACACATTTTCATGGGCTCTATGATTCCCCCTATCCCTCTAAGTACCCTCCCCCCATGGTGGATTTCTCCACCTGGTTGCAGTATTACAGTTCAAATCTAATCAGTTCTTTCATTGCAAGCATATACTTTGCATAGTGTCCAACATCTTATTGTCCAGATAAATTCAATAGTTTCTTGGGTAGACCATCTCTGGTCTCAAGGCAGAGCTGGTAGAATATAATCCTGACCAATTAAAAGCCACAGCGTAACTTCAACAATTGTTTACAACATTATGGAGTTAAATGACGTGGTACTGAGTGACCGGTATGTTAGAAAATGCAAGTTCTTAACCACATCCTTGGTTACTTCATTAATCTTTCAATTTTAGTTTATAAACAGAACCGGCTGCTATACAGCTTAAAATGGCTATAGGGTACTATTCAGCTGTCTCATGTCTATTTTCATTTTTGTATTTAGTAGTTTATAGTGTTGAAGCATAATTTTTACTGAACTTGGTGTATTTTGGGATAGTCCATGTTGGCTTATAACTCTAACAAGGCATATGTCAACAGTTGAGGCGCAGAACAGTTTTAGGAGGGATGTGCAGAGAAATCTTCAATACCCTAGTGAGGAGTAACTTATGTTCGTGTCCTACCTAGTAAGGTATATGTGAGTCCAGGCTAACCCTTTCCTGTTTGGTACTAAGCTTTCCTTGTTGTTCTCTGTCTATCCAATCCAGTTTTGTTTTGGTGGGGGGACTTCGGGGTGACCCTGATGGTCATTGCAAAAGAGGGTGGGTATCTAATGTTGGAACTAAACAGGGGAAATAATTTAGACAAGGCACTTATTTTGTAACATTGCATGTAAGACTTCCAATTTTAAATGGTGCTTTATTGTTTCATGACAGCTTTTTGTTGTAGACATGTCCTTTTCTTTAGCTTCATTGTAAAACACAGTTTAGGTTTGAAAAAGAAGCATTGTTGAAGACAATTTTTAGGCAAAATAAAATTCTTTTTTTTTCTAGGCTCCGATAGATTCTGGGAAACATTGATCTATTATTGCTCTAAGCCTAGGGTACTGATGAAGGAGCCTGTTGGCATGTTTCTTTTTGCTTTACCTGCAGCACTGGGAAATCGCTTCAGGTCAAATTAAGGTTAGAGGACAGCATATAATCCCCAGGACATGGTATATATAACTCCCATTTAAATGCCACCAGTTAAAAAAAAGCTGCCTTGGTTTAATTTAAAACATTTGGTTAAGGATAGAGTTACTTTATAATTGAATAACACTGCTTCCTTCCTATCTACCCCATGGGTATGAGAGTTAAGAACTAAAACAATTTAATAAGATAATATTTCAAGTGCATGAGGTACTTCTCTTGCCTTACACAGCACACTTTAAATCCAAGGGGAATTGTGTGTGCCGAGGCAATATAGAAAGCAAGGCTTGAAGAAGGAAGTGACTGAATACATCACGAAGTACCAAATAAAAGCACCATCTCCTTTTTTTATGAATTCCGTTTGATAGAGTGGAGATAGATTATTTTACTGTAGTGCAGGTGCATCCTTTACTGTGGGTCATATTCAGTATTAAAGAAACCACTCAAGGGACACAAGGGCTTCCAGTGCTCTACAGAGACCAGTGTTCTGTTCATCATATGGCCTCTAACGTCAAAGGAAGTTGCTGCAAGGAAAAGCCTATATAATTCCAAAACCCTTGGTATTCCAGTAATGCAGGTATACTGCTTCTTCATAGAGTGCATTTTTATATTCATAGAGTGATTGGAGTTGTTTAGGTATAGTGTTTCTTCTAGTGTGATATGGACATTTAATCGCCTGGCATGTGTCATGTGTTTGTGAAATATCTTCTAACATTTGGCTGAATTTGTGATGTTGTCACCAGTTCCATTTATCATGTCCGTGTCACTTCTATATCCCCGTATGACTGTTACACATCTTTCAGCTCATCCTGTGCTTTCACATTCCTTAAACTACTCTCTTGATTCTCGGCACTCTGATAAATTAGGAAATATTTATTGAGAAAGAATTCAATTTTTTTTCACTTTTATTGTTAATTTCTAGTATTCATCGTTCTAATACTATTTTGTGTCAGAAGTGCTCAACTTGTTCTGAGCTAAATTCTTTCATTCAGGACCCGTCCTTAACTTAATGCACTGCATTTCCAACTGTCTAGATATGTGAGAATCATCTTTGCTGCTTTCACCATGTTACGTTGTAACATAACTTTCAGTTTTATAGGGATGATCCATCTACCATCTGCTGATACTTTGGAACCAGGATTGATTTCATTTTTCGACACTGCTTTTTTGCTTTGCAAAACCTCTGAAATCAGTGTGTGAATCTTGGCCGTTCCCTTTTGTCTACCCCATTGGACTAATCAATTTGTACTTTAAAGCATCTATTTTTAGATATTTGAAACACAGCACAATGGAGAGGAGGGAGAAGGTGGTGGAGAGAGGGAGGGGGAGACATAATCATCCTCTAGCTACTGGTTTATTCTCTGAATTCCTGCCAGTTTGGGGGCTGGACCAGACCATAGCCAGGAGCCAGAAATCCTACAGAGCTCATACCTGTGGGTACAGATTCTCAGTCTACTTGAGCTATCCTCTGAAGCCTTACCAGTGCATTAGCAGGAAGCTGGATTGAAAAGCAGGGGCAGGACTTGATTCCAGCACACTGAGGTGGCATGCTGACATCCCATATGGTTGATTAAGCCACAATGCCTACCACTTGTTGGTTGGTTTCCTTTGATGATTTGACCAGAAATTTCTCAGTATATCCTCTTGCCTTTGTATTGTGTGTCTTTATCACCAAGAGGAAGAATATGGTATATATGAGTTGTGGAGCCTTAAATCAGATCTGTGCTCCTATTGTGGCTTCTGACTCTGTGTGACATTTGAGAAGACTGTTTCATTCTTCTCAGTTTCAAAGATCTGTTAAGATTAGAGATGATAGATGTCAACGGTTAACAAGTTCTTGGTACATATAAGGAGCTCAAAATTATAATTATCATCAAAGAGGATTTACCATATGGTACAGCAATCCATCTATTGGATACAAAGACTGGAACACAATGACTCAAAGAAATATCGGCACCACCATTTTTACAGCAATACTATTCACAATAGCCAAACATTTGAAATAAATCAAGGTTTCCATCATACGACGAATGGGTAAAAAGCGTGATATTTATACACAAAGGAATATTTTGAATATATTGAAGATAGTGAAATTTAACCATGTGCAGCAAAATGGGCCCAAATGGAGGACATCATACTGAGTCGAGTATATTTGACTCATACTGCAAGTTTTCCCTTATTTGTGGGAGTTTAAAAAGAAAGAAAGAAAGAGAAAAAAAAAAGAAAAAGAAGAAAAAATATTATGTCACTTGAGTGCTGCTAAAGCTTGTCAGGATTATTTATTCAGGAAAACTGGAATCAAAATTGAGAACTTCATATGAAAGAGAAGGTATACTTTCATAGATTTTGAAATTAAAAGAGTAAAGATCCTAATTTCTCTCAGTGCATTGCATGGGACCCCTCTTCTGAGGCCAACAGTGCGGCTGGAGCTGATATCCTGTTTAAACATTCCTCACCCTCAGCATGATCTCAGTGCTATTGTATACAAGAACCCGGTCCTATGGTTCACCATCTGTGGAATGAACAACCACTGACCAGGAAAAAAATAATGCATCAAGAAAGTTTTCTGTGCTCCTGTTTTTCTTTATGAGAGGGTTTGGGGAAGCTCATGGAAAATTTACATGAACTTTTAATTCTAGTTTTCATAAATCTTCTGAAGATTCCCTTGTTATTTCTTACTGTTTCTCATCTCCTGCTATTGACAGTGACACAACAATTATAACAAACATGATACTGGAAAATAATTTGTGTTCCATTTATTATATCATATCCTAGTAATAACTCAATTGAATCACCTACGGTTTTTATTTTATTTTCTGATGTAATCCTGCATGTGTTTTGTAGTTACTTGCCTGTGCAGGTAAATGTCCTTCACACATATCAGTCCACCGAATTACATGTTTTTTCCTTTGTGTTCATTCAGCATTGTTTATAACCTTGTGGCATTTATGTTGTTCTGCTTTGTTGTATCACAGATTGCTTATATGTTTGTTTGGCCTACTTTCTCCCAATCCTGAAAGCTGCTTTAGAATATCGATACTTTTTTTCATTCACTTTAAAATTAGAGCCAGATTCAAGCCTCTGATGCATGATTTCTGAGACTGACAGTTTCATGTAGGTATGCATGCATACAAACACACATAATTTCAAGAGCATTTAGATATAACAGGTATCCAGAAGATGAAATCCCAGGCCATTAACTGTTATGTGTTTGAAAAACACTGACAGAATATTCTGGCAGAAGATGTTACCCATGACAAAGTGTTTCAAAGAA